>NC_086444.1:758376844-758624344 GCF_028390025.1 Pseudophryne corroboree
ATTTTTTTAAATTCAATCTTTTTTTATTTATTTTTTCCTTGTGACAAACATACAACGTAAACAAAAATAATAATAGTATGCAAGATGTATACAGAATATAAAAGCGATATCATGTATGCATAACGAAACAATAAAAAGAAATTACATAACATTAACTTGGTGTGAGCACCTTTTCAAATAGCAATACCGTATGTGAGCACTCGGGAATGAATAAGAAAAAAAAAAGAAAAGAAAAAGATTACCACTAACGCTGAAGTATGCCTATAGTAGTATTCAGTAGAACACATTGAGCAGACAACCTCAAGATGGAGAAATGTTAAGGGGTTGATTATAGGGAGAAGAGAACCATTTATCCCAAATATTGTAAAATTTATCGGGAGCCTTCCTAGATATATATACAAATTTTTCATGAGAAACAGTTGAGGCCACCAAGGGTATCCAATTAGTGACTGTGCGACCCATTCTCGCCATCCAAGAGCGCGCTATTAGCACCTTAGCCAGGGTGTACAAATTAATAACATATCGTCTCGAATGCACATCGAGTATTTCCTCGTCTATCACAGCAAGAATACAGACAGTGGTGGTAAGGACATCAGACAGCCTTCCAAAAATCATCCACCACCGGGCAAGTCCACAACAGGTGCCAAAAGGAGCCATCCAAGGAGGTACACTTCGGGCACCTGGAGCTACCGCGCCCTCCCATTTTAAACAATCTAGAAGGAGTAACATAAACGCAATGTAATATATACAGGTGAATTTGTTGAAAGCGAGCTGAGGTAGTAGCCGAGCGAGAAGCCCCCAAGGCCATATCCCAAACAGCTGACGAAAGGGGTCCCAGGTCAGCCTCCCATTTAGGCTTAAGATCAGGGAGGGAACTAGCATGATGGGCACCAAGCAGAGCGGAGTAGAGAGCAGAAACAGTCCCGGAATCTCCAATGGATGTTAGGAGCATATGAGCAGGTGATGTCTTAAGTGGTGCAGCGCCAAACTGAGACGAGCAAGCATGACGGAGTTGAAGGTATCGGTAGAAATGTGAGGCAGGTAGCGTATATAATCAATAGACAATTGGTCAAATGTTTTAAAAGCATCCGACACATATAAGTGACCTATGGATCGAATATTCCAGCTGCCCGTCACCAACTCCATCTGCAGGGAAACAAATTTGCAAAAAGAGCGAGTGTGAGCCAGAGGGGTGTCGGGATCCCACCCTACCCCCTGCAACATTTGATGCGCCTGTCTCCAGATTAAAATAGCTTGTTTAACCAGTGGGAGAATAGTTACATTGTCACTCAATAATAATTGTTTTGGTGAGAGGACAGTACGGGTATGAAGAAGCAGTTGGGATATTAAAGTGGATCCGTCAGAATCCTTGACCCAGGAAATCAAATGTGACAATTGCGCTGCCATGTAGTACAAGTGAAATTTAGGGAGAGCAAAACCGCCTGAGTCCCGAGACCGAGTGAGCGTATCTAACTTAATTCTAGCTCTGCGATTAGCCCAGACTAGGGAGGATAAAAGACTATCAATGGTACTAAATATTTTCCAAGGTAGATATACTGGGGAGTGTTGTAGAATATAGAACAATTTGGGTTTAATCAGATTAATCCTACCCAGGGGCGGATTGGGAACAAAAAGCGGCCCTGGAAAAATTTGCACTAGTGGCCCCACATGGGCAGCACCAGAGGTGTAAGGTCTACCCATGGACCGTGGCAGCAGCACCCTCCCCCCAAGACTTTCCAGATAGTGGGCATGTCCAGCATCAAGGGGGACGTTAAAAGGAAATAAAATGAAATATTATGAGCACATTATATGATACACCTTTAGAATTTAGTAAACTATATCATTCTTTAGAAAGATATATTTTCTTGCTTAATTATTACTCCAACCGTATCCCAATCACTATTCACTCAATCTTATATGTCAGCCAAGCAGGCAGACAGAGCATACACTAGATCATCTGCAATCACAGGCAAAGTGGCAAAGTCATTTTCATATATGCAAATTGTTTGGCATCTTATTCCTTATGTCTATAAATAGGACCACATGTCCTCAAACAAAACAGGCCCCACGGGTGCGTCGGCCCACCGGGAATCTTCCCTGTGAACCCTATGGCCAATCCGCCTCTGATCCTACCCATGACCGTAAGCGGTAATTTCCCCCATACTCTAATACGGGAACGCAAATAATCCATCTGCGGATTTAAATTCAGAACAGTAAATTGTGAAAGTTGGTTAGTTATCCAAATACCCAGGTGTTTAAAGGAATCTACCCAGCGAAGCAGCAGGCCCCCAGGTGGGTGGGCAGGACAGAGCCTACTAAGAGGAAGGATACAGGATTTATCCCAGTTTATAGTTAAACCGGAGAATCCCCAAAAGTATTAATAATACCCAAAACAGAAGGCATAGACATGGAAACGTCAGATATATATAACAGAATAGCATCTGCATAAAGAAAAATGTTGTTTGCCCTGTCTCCCAGCCGGAGGACAGCCACCCGCGCAGAGGATCTAATAATGTTGGCCAAAGGTTCTATGGCAATGGCGAAGAGGAGTGGAGAGAGAGGGCAACCCTGTCTCATACCTCTTTGTAGAGAAAAGCTCGAGGAGATATAGCCATTTACCGAGACCCTAGCTGTGGGTGCAGAATAAAGCAACTTGACCCATTTTATGAAGCTGGGACCAATACCGAACCGATCCAGCACCCCCCCCACAAGAACCCCCACTCCACCGAGTCAAACGCCTTTGCAGCATCAAGAGAAACAATAACCGAGGAGCGGGAATCTTCGCAAGGGGACTGGATATAGGTATATAATCAACGTAAATTGGATAGAGTGGACCAGCCCGGCATGAACCCTGATTGATCTTCATGGATCACCTGCAAGACCACTGAGCTCAGCCTAGTAGCCAGTATTTTGGCCAGAATCTTCACATCAGTCGTTAACAAGGAGATCGGGCGGTAAGATTCCACCTTCTCTGGGTCCTTATCAGGTTTAAGAAGGACAATAATCAGGGCCATAGAATCAGGCAGCATACCCAATTTAAACAATTAATTAAATAACATAAGAAGCTTGGGGCCATAGAAGTCAAAATGTTTTTTATATAGTTCCACTGGGATCCCATCCAACCCGGGGGTTTTCCCACCAGGAAATGATTTAATTGCATTTTCCAGTTCTGAAAGAGTCAAAGGAGAATCCAGAAAGGAAACTGCATCAGGGGACAATACAGGTAAGGAGATTCTATCCAAGTAGGACAAGATCTCCGGAGTACTGTACACTATCTTGGAGTCGTACAATGTTATATAGTATTGTACAAAGTCCTCTGCTATATCAGGGGTCTTGGAATGGAGTATCTCATTGGGATTACGAATAGCAGTTACTGTATTAGAGGTGTCGAAGTCAAAAATATTACATAGAGAGAACATACAAACCCCACACATTTGAGTCGATATGATTGCAATACGAGCAGCAAGCACAGCAATATATAGTAACATACGCATTTACACAGATATGCCACAAAGATATATTCAACACATATTTCATACAGCACATACATTTAAACATATCAAACACCAGACATCATAAGGTTTTAGGTTATATAATGGAATATAACATCATGTATGTGTATTGTTGGAGTGGAGCAAGATGGGCATGTCATGCATGGTGTCAGGATGATCGGGAGAATGTGTGTGTCGATTTGGTGCCTGTGACTAAGTTGTAGCTCATTGCAACAATTAGTTATGATTGAATATAGGAATATGAAGTCACTTTTACTGGAACAAAAGGATTTTCAAAGGAGCATGTGATGGACAGGAAACCAGAGACCAGCAACCTTGAACAAAAGCCATCACACTGACCAATGACTCATCATGAATGAGAAAATTCCCTCCCCTAGACCAATAACAAGAGATCTGTGCATGCCCCCAACAGACTCAGTGTATAGCTGATCCCACACAGAAGATTTTCCTGTTCTATTACTCTCCTGGGTCCTGAGTGAGATGGTGTGTTGGTGATACTCTGCTGCTCTTAGCTGGTGTTGAGGCAGATCTAAAGATGGCATAACTGGAGCGATTAGTGCATAAAGTGCATTGAGAGAGAGGGTAATTGTATGCTGGCCGTGTCTGTAATGAATTAGTTTGTAATAACTGCTTACTGTGTAAATTGTAACCATGTAAATATATATACTGTACATGTGATATATTGTATACATATCCTTTTAATAACAAATATATACATCAATGAGCTTTGGAACTCAGATAATGTGTGTGGGTGTATTGTTTTCTCTTATGGGATGTAGTGTTTTGCGACGTACAGCGCACATTCATAGCACATGGTAATAAGATGCGCCTGGACTCTGCAGTATATATTAGAGCTGGCATTTTATATATTTATTAGAAAGTAATTTGACTTGAACAGAGGCCCTGTCAGTGCCTGCCAGTTTTGCCATGAAACTTCCAGGCCTGTCGCCCATTGCATAATATGAATGTTGAGTATATAGCAAACTATATCTAGCTTTATCCGTCAGACAAGTACAGTCAGCCTGGGCGTGCAGCCACCTCTCCCTAGTAGTAGTTAGACTATCAGTAAGGTACTGCAGTTCCAAAGTTCTACATGCTGTTTCCAGGACCTGCTCCTCTCGTGCATACTCAGTTTTTAGGGTTGCCACCGCTTTAATTAATGTGCCACGCATATATGCCTTAAAAGCATCCCAAAGTATAGGAGTGGATGCCGAGCCCTCGTTAATCATCAGGAAGTCTTCCCACATCCCCTCCAACTCCGCCCCAGCGCCCAGTTGTGTTAGCCAAAAGGGGTTAAATTTCCAAAACAATTGGCCTCTGCTATCCCCCATGTCCAGACACAGTATCAAAGGCGAGTGGTTCAAAATACCCCTGGTGGCGTAACGGACGTCCAACACCCTTGGCAGCAAACATTTAGTTGTTAGGGACAAATCTATCCTGGAAAAGGATGAGTATGTGGTGGAAAAGCATGAGTACTGATGGGTGTCTGGAGAGCGAACTCTCCAGACATCCACCAGACCCAGATCCCCCAACAACAATGCAAAATTACTGCGTCGGGTGTTAGGGGTGAAAGATGTTGTTCTAAATCTATCTAGAGAGGGGTCAACAACATTATTGAAATCCCCAAGACGGACAATAGGGACATGGGGATACATAGCCATAAAATCCGCCGCTTTTTTAAGGACATCTGAAGAAAAAGGCGGTGGGATGTAGATGGCAAACAGTAGCAAAGACATGGAATACACTTGACATTTCAAAAAGACATATCTGCCCCATTGATCAATCTGCACCTGGTCAAGGGTGAACAGGATTGATCTACGCACCATCACCGATACCCCCCGGGAGTGAGTAGCCAAGGCTTTTTAAGAGACATAACCTTTGCCCCAACCAGGTGCGTCTCCAGAAGACAGACTATATCCACATTATATTGTTTAAAATGCCTGAGTACAAGGGACCTTTTAATTTTATCATTTAACCCCCGGACATTCCACGACAAAATCTTAAGGAGATTAGAGACCATAGATCAGTGTGACATAGTAGAGAAGACTAATCCCGAGCACCCCACAAACATTATCATTAGCATCAATAACTCTCAAGTAGCTCACACCATAAATAACTGAGAAAAAAACCAAAAACAAAACAAACAACAGCACACAAACACCCCTCCCACCCCAGCCCCCCACCCCGTATACCTGACTAAACTGTGGCATACCTATTCCCAAAAACATGTTCCCTAAACAAATTAGTAAAAATTTAACATAAAGAAGCAATAAATATTATGACCAAAGGACAAGGTGCAGGCCTCCCACCATCTAACAAAAGTAGTAAGAGGACCCCACCCGAGCCCTTCAGCACAACATGAACTGAAGGAAGTGACCAAAAGCATTAGATGCCGCATACATATTGGGTACTGTAAAACTGCGGCACTCAAACTATCAAAATATACAATTAGCATGACTAATAGCAATCATCAACTATCAGCCGCCAGAGCCCACCTAGCTAGGGCCCAGCGGTCTAGCGATGCGGCAGCCTCCCGAGGAGTGGTGAAGAATTTCGTCTCCCCGTCAGCCACCACCTGGAGCCTAGATGGAAATAGCATTGCATATTGTAGATTATGTTCCCTTAGTCGCCTCTTAATTGGGATGAATTGTGCACGGTCCTTTTGCACTTCCAGTGCAAAGTCCGGGAACGTACAGATTTTGGAATCGTTCCACATTAAGGGGCCTTTCGTGCGTACTAAGGACAACACAGCATCCCGGTCACGGTAATGAAAAAACTTTGCAATGAGAGTGCGCGGTGGGGCACGTGGGGGAAGAGGTTGAAAGGGAATCCTGTGGGCCCGTTCAACAATAAAAAAGGAGGTAAAGGAATCGGCTCCAAACGATTTGGTCAACCAGGTCTCAAAGAATTTCTCCGGGTCGGCCCTCTCTTTCTTCTCCGGCAAACCCCACAAAGCGAATGTTGTTTCTCCGAAGCCTCCCCTCCATGTCCAGCATCTTGCCTTTAATGTCAGAGAGCTGACCGTCCATGGAATTGAGACATGAAGCCATCGGTGAGATTTTATCCTCCAAAGTAGAAGTATGGGTCTCAACTGTGAATGCCAAATTGCTTTCTCACAAATTTTTAAAATGCCCGCTCTAATATATATTGTAAACGCCTGCACATCTTATTACCATGTGCCATGAATGTGCACTATACATAGCAAAACACTGCATCCCATAAGAGAAAACAATACACCCACACATTATCTGAGTTCCAAAGCTCATTGATGTATATATTTGTTATTAAAAAGATATGGATTCAATATATTACAAAGTACAGTATACCTATAGTTACATGGTTACACTCACACAGTAAGCAGTTAAAACATACAGTTACATACAGTTACATATAGTTACAGTTACAGGTACATGCCAGCATACAATACCATTATCCTTAAGTTATATAAATTCGTCTTTCCATATCACTCTCTCTCTCTCTGTAAAGTAATGCTGGGACTCCATCTTCCTCTGAGACCAAAACAGGAACTGCCTTCCTGTGTGGTCAGCTTATGTGTTATCTAGTTTTGGGTGAGGGAACTCTCATTCATGATGAGTCTCTAGTCTCTTTGTATATGCTGAACAGGTTCAGCCTTGGGGACGTCCAAAGGGGCTGACCTGAGCTTCCTGTCCACTGTCCTAATAAGAGTGATTTTTAGCTTTCATACATATAATCATAACTATTTGTCACAATGTCCTACAACTTAATAACAAGTATCAAATGAATCTACACATTAAGCTGGTTGTTTTAATATTAAATATGACAGGTCTATCTTGCTTCGTTCAAATAATACACATACATGACATTACTTCATTACATAATTTTAAATCATCATGATGTCTGGCGCTTGATATCACTATAATCATGTACTGTATGAAATAAGTGTCAAATCCATCTCTGTGGCATGTCCGTGTAAATGCATGTGTTACCATATATTGCTGTGCTCGCTGCGCGTATTTGCAAGTATAGCGACTCATAATGTGTGTAGTTTGTATGTTCTCTTTATGTAATATTTTTGACTTCGACAGTCCACTCTTTGGCAGTAAACAATAACTGCCATCAATTATTAACATAAGAAAAAATATTTCATACCATAATCGGTGACCTAGACACAAGTATGTATGCATTTCGCAAATCAGACACTTGACTATATTTGGGGAAGACAGGGAGGAGGACGAGACATCCTCTATATGCACTCGGCGGTCACGGGACCACTGGTTGGGTGTGGGACAACATTCAATCTATAGAGTATGCTGGGACAGTGTTTTGGCCTATAATGTCTGATTTGCAATTTCACACATACATGCACCTACGTCTTTGTACACTGATGTTTGGATTCGATTGAGGTTCTGCTGGGTAGATGAAGAAGACACAAACAAATCGTGAAAGTGACATATAAAATTTTCATGATCTACATATTCCTATCATTTTCTGAACATTGTTTCCATTTCTGGAACGTATGCTAGGTCTGTTTAATCATTGAACAAGGGTTATAAGTAGTGTCCTTCCTAAATAACATAAACCTTTGGAGTTCGGGGAGAGCCACTCATAAACCTTTCTTCCACATATATTAATGAACTCTTTATCTGCAATGTGTGAATAGCCATTGTCTGATTGTTCCTGATTACCTCTGAACTCCATAACTACTAGAACTTTGATTTTTCTCTGACTTTAACAAACTGATCTGCTAATCCTGGGATCCTATAAGGAAATCACTCCTTCCTACAGAACCAGTTCCAGTCCCACACTCGACTCCTCATAAAAAAAAACCTTGCAAAAATAGAATATCCTGAAAGAAAATGTTTGTCAGCGGGAAAGAGAGAAAAGAGAAATTGAACAAAACAACTCTTGTTTATAACAAATCAATTACAATGACTGGTCTTTCTGCAGTCCTTTAGTACGCTCAGGTAGTGTTCAACAGTGCCGCCTCTCAGTCTTCACGGAACAGAGTCTCTGGTGATACTTTTGCGATCTCTTTGCCTTGCTCTTTGAACACACAGTTCACTTGGAACATACAGTTCACTTTGCTCTCCACCTTGCTCTTTGAATACACAGTTCACTTGGAACACACAGTTCACTTCGAACACACAAACTCGATGAATGTGAGCAATAAACTACTTTGTCACAAGTTCACTCCGGGTCAGCGACCTTCTTGCAGTGGGACGAGTGGACCCAAGTCTCTCTTTCGGCGACCTTTAGTGCTGTCAACAAAACTTGGTATGGTCCTTCCCACCTGTCTATTATGCAACCTGAGCGTAAGAACAATCACACAGTCTCTTGGTTCACAATCAAGACAGTTAGCATTTGGCATACCAGCAATCATCAGTTTCAAGTTCTTTTGTTAAGTTCTCAAATGCTGGCTCATCTCAAAAAAGTACTGTACTGTCTAGAGATGAGCGGGTTCGGTTTTACTCGGTTTTACTCGGTTCTCAAAACGGCATCTAATTGGCTCACGGATGTCACGTGTTTTGGATAGCCAATAAGATTCGGTTTTGAGAACCGAGTAAAACCGAGTAAAACCGAATCCGCTCATCTCTAGTACTGTCACCTCATTGGTGTATTTCTGATCATTGTGCGGATCAATCATGACATGAGGTTGTCTTCCAAAAACAACCAAAAAGACACAAATACCAAAACAAAAACAAAAACAAATTTCGAAGAGGGTGGTTCGTTGAGTGAAGATCTGGGAGTGGTTCCGAAGCTACATAATACTAGTGGCAGTATCTATGATCACAATAGTACAATTTCAAGCTTTGCTCCTACTTCTAGGGGTGCCATTATCTACACACAAATTTCTGCGCAATTTTTCTTTGCGGTAACCACAGCAGCATCCGTGGCGGCAGGAAATGCCCTGACCCAGTTTGAGAAAACATCAGTGCACACTAATACATAACAATATTTCCTAAAGGGTGTTAACTGTACGAAGTCGATTTGTATTTCCGTCTGCAGGAGGGATATGGGATGGCTCTGTTGGTATTGCTTTACCAATATTCTTCCTCAAGCAAGGAAGACAGGTCATTGCTCTCTTACCTGCATGAGAATAGAATCCTGGCGCACACCAGTAGGCTCTCATCAGCCTGCACCTACCCTCTTTGCCTAGATGAGTCAGACCGTGTGCCATCTCAGCTAGACTTGGAAGGTATGCTCTGGGGGCTACTGGCTTACCGTGTCCACCTGCCCATAGTCCTGAGGACTCCTGGCCATACCCCTTTGTCCTCTAGACTGCCTTTTCCTGTAGGGAACACAATTTTTTTTGTATCTTAATTTAACTATCGTGTGTTTGCAGTGTAGAGTACCATGAGCATAACTCAAAAAAAAAAATATCTCTAGAGGAGAGAAAGAAGAAGAAAATGAAAAAAAATGTCAGGTTCTCCATTCACCAACAGGCATATCAGTGTCTGTACAAAATTGCCCTTCACCAGTATTCCCATTCTCCACCCTTTGTGCATGACAAGGCACACTGCAGTAATACTGGTGTCATCGTGCTGTTGAGATATACTGTGTTTGGGCAGAACTCTGAAGGACCTAGGCATGTGGAGTTTGAACTGTACTTGGGTCCATGTATTGTACTACCCTGTGTGAACGCAAAAGATGAAGAGGAAACTGTAGAGAAACAGAATAGAGGTTGGTGACAGATGAGTTTGTAGAGGTGAAGAAGATTTTATAAAAATTTGCCAACTGGATTGGGCACTACGGGGAAGTGATTCTCTACTTGGTCTATACCCCTAAAAAAAAAAATCTGTGTGTCTTATCTCTACTGGGACTATCCCAGCCATCAATCCAGTGTCCTGTCCATCCTAAATTCATAGGGAACCCGGTATCTGTGAGATAATTTCCTCTACCTGTGATGGACATGCATCTAGAACAGCAGAATGCGACATTAGTCTTCACGTTTTGTCAAAGGGTAATGTTGCATTTATTTTGTTCTTCCCATTAGCCGAATCTGTGTTTTCTATATGGCTTATGATTTCTTACTATATGTCCCTTGGTCCCGTCTATGTGTTTAATAATGTGGCTTGTGTTTTCTGTCTAGGGGATCTATATTGACTGTGTCCTACTACTCCTACAATCTCTGGCAAAATGCCCTTCCTTCCTACAAGTGTAACATATTATTGACCATTAGGGATCTGGGGTTTGGACTGATAGGTCTTTCCTGTATGTGCCAGTATACTTACCGTCCTCAACCTCTCCACCTGTTCTCTGCGCCTAGCACTATTCTTGTGATGTTCAATAGCACACTTATCTAAGATTAGCTACTGTGACCCCTTTCCAATTTTGCAAAGTAGTCTGCACCCTGACACTCAATGCCTTATTGAGCCCGTCCATTTGCACAGAGACAGCCACCTCCCATTTGCCGAATTAGTGTTTACCAGTGGTCTTATCCAGATGGAGAGTTTCCTATTACTGCAAGAGACAAAAATATTTTTTTTAACAAGCTTCTAGGTCATGCAAAGTATTTCATTCAATCCTTCTCATCCCGTACTAAGGGTCTGTACATGGTTCAACAAACATTTCCAAGCTCATCTTTACTAGGGGCATTACTAGGAATGAATACTTCTTATATGGTAACTGAAAGAAATACCCGGGGGTTACCTTGTCTCTGTCCGCTTTCCTACTGGCAAATACTAATGTGCGGACAGGTTTTTCTCCATTTCTGACGTTACTTTCTTGATTTTTTTTGTAGTTTTTATTTTAGTTTTTGTTTTACTATATATGTACACAAATGATACCATACGTGTACGTCCACACCTTCAGGAGCGGCCGCAAGTCCCAGCAGCCCAGCAGCGGATAGGGAGAACAGCAGGCAGGACCAAGTAAGCGGCAACGAAGGGCATCAGAGCTGGGACCGGAAGTTCGGCGCCATCTTAGGGTGTACGTCCATGGGAGAGGGAGCTCACCAGAGCCAGCGAACCCCACACAGCAGACAGGCAGCACACAACACCCGGAGTCCAGGTACCTTCCCCCACCAGACAAGCAAGTTTAGGCTGGGGGGGGGGGGGGGGGTACCTCAGGATATTTTTAACGGAGTGTTGAGGTGGATAGCGCCCAGGAAGAGCTGCTACTCCATGTCCCGCTTAGCCGCGCCCAGACCAATTTTATTATTAAATGTGGATATAAAGCTATTTGCCAAGATCTTAGCCAACCGTCTAGCACCCCTTCTGCCTTCTCTGGTCCATCCAGACCAGGTGGAATTTATTCAGACAAGCAACTGATAATACTAGACATCTCATCAATCTAATACATCTGACAAAACTGAAGAACCTGTCGGCCCTAGTGATTACTCTTGATGCGGAAAAGGCCTTCGATAGAGTACCCTGGCCTTTCATCCATCAAACTCTCCTCAGCATGGGATGCGAAGGCTCCTTTCTTGAGGGTATCCTTTCTTTATATTGTAATCCCTCTGCTACAGTGATGGTTAATGGTCTAATTTCTGACCCTTTTACAATTGGAAACGGTACTCGTCAAGGTTGCCTCCTCTCCCCCCTATTATTTGCCTTAATAATGGAGTAACTAGCTGCCAAAATTCAATAAAATTTTGCTATAACAGGTATTTCAGTAGGCCCCCTTGAACAGAAAATAGCTTTATGTGCTGACGACGTGATTCTGACTACACCACACCACTCCCTTTCCAAACTTTTTGATGAGATTGATATATACAGCCGATTCTCTAATTATAAAATGAATGCCACCAAATCTGAGGCTGTAGATCTCAATATACCCACTGCGGATCTCTCTGCTCTACAAAATAACTATCTTCTTAGATGGCAAAGTAACAAACTGAAATACATGGGTATATAACGTACCAAATCTTATTCGGATCTTTATTCTGCAAACTTCCCCAGACTCTTTGCTTCCATCAAAACCGACCTATCTTCTTGGAATAAACAATTTATCGCATGGCGGCTGTCAAGATGTCTATTCTCCATGCCTTCTTTACCTTTGGCAAACTCTACCTATACCTGTCTCTGTCAAACTCTTAAAACACATCCAATGGGATATTACTGATTTTATATGAGCGGGGGAAAATATCTAGTGTCAAGATGTGCCTTCTACAAAAGCATTGCAATACAGGGATGTAAGTGCCAGATCTCATTAAATATTTCCGAGCAGTTCACCTTGCTTCATGTATACTGTGGCATGCTCCACCTTCCCATAGAATGTGGACAACTATTGAATCGGATTCTTCAGCGGTTTATTCTCTCTCCAGACTACTTTGGACCCCCCATCCCAACCACTTTGCCTTGCATGCTTGGGGTTGCCCATTACAGGGCAAGGCCGCCCAGCACAATTACTGATGCCCCTATCTGCGACCTGCATTAATTGCCTGGCTGCTTATTCACTGTACCCTTTATAGTAAGCCAATTTAAAGTTGATTAAAACATATGGTTGTCATCTTTCCCCTTACTAATGGTTATTTCTCCCATTTCACATATTGAACCAATCTACTTATTCCATATGTTTGTTTGATGACCGCACCGAATGTTTACCTGTTCCTAATCCCAGGTTTGCTACACATTTATTGTTCTATGTGTTAGGTGCATAAAACCAATAAACTATTTTTTTTTAAAACCTACCCTTGATCCAAACACCCTTGATCTCCAACTACTGATGCAACTATCTCCTCCCTTTTGCCTCCAAACTCCTTGAACGTATTGTCTACAACCGCCTTACTGCCTGTCTTTCCTCAACTCACTGCTTGACCAATTCCAGTTTGGCTTCTGTCCTCTCCACTCCACTGAAGCTGCCCTCATAAAAGTGTTCAATGACCTCCATGCTGCCAAATCTAGGGGCCATTACTCTTTGCTTATTCTTTTTTACCTCTCTGCTGCTTTTGACACTGTGGACCACACTCTCTCCTTCTGCAAATCCTTCACTCCATTGGTCTGCATGATACTGCGCTCTCTTGGCTGTCCTACCTCTCTGACCATTCCTTCTCTGCCTCCTCTTGTTACTCCACCTCCCCCAACACTTCTACTAACCTGTAGGTGTCCCCCAAGGTTCTGATCTTGGTTCTCTACTTTTCTCTCTCTACACTTCCTCTTTAGGTGAACTCATTAGTTATTTTGACTTCCAATATCATCTCTTTGCTGATGTTACTCAAATCTACCCTTCCTTCTTGGACCTCTCCCCCACTCTCTTCACTCGTAACCCCAACTGTCTCTCTGCTATCTCTTCTTGGATGTCCCAGCGCTTTCCTAAATTTAACACGTCTTAGACTGAGCTGATCATCTTCCCTCCCTCCCGCATAACCTCACCTCCCACAATTTCATTATCTATTGATGGCACAACTATCTCCTCTAGCCCCCAAGTGCGCTGTCTTGGAGTAATTCTTGACTCCTTCCTCTCCTTCAAACCACACATTCAGCGCCTCTCACAAACCTGACATTTTCATCTTAAAATATTTCCAGGATCAGTCCCTTTCTGACCCTGGACGCTACTAAAACCCTTATCCACTCATTGGTCATCCCCAGACTAGACTACTGTAATCTCCACCTGACTGTCATCCCTGACAAATGCCTTTCTCCACTCCAATCTGTCCTCAATGCTGCAGCCCGGCTCATCTTCCTCACCAAACACACTACATCCACCTCCCCTCTTCTATAAGCCCTTCACTGGCTTCCTTTCCCTTTCAGAATCCAATTCAAGCTTCTCACACTCACCTACAAAGCCCTCACCCACTCTTCTCCCATTTATATCTCTGACCTTATCTCTCTTTACACTCCCATCTGTCTTCTTTGCCCTGCTAATGCCCGCCGCTCCTGCTAACTGATTACTTCCTTCCACTCCTACCTCCAACATTTTTTACGTGCTGCTCCCTTTCTCTGGAATTCTCTATAACACTTCTATACCAAACCCAGCAAGCTTTCATACTAACCCTCTGTTCCACGCTCTCTGTCTACCCCATCTGTGTCACCCCTTTCTGTCTGTCCCTCCGCTAGGGCCCTCTTCCCTCATGTGCTTAACCTTTTCTAACTTTAATATTCTTCAACTGAATCAAATCTAGTAGTTTTCCGTCACCCTGATACTTATTTCAGTGTCATCTGCTGACGTAGCTATGTTTATTTACCCTGTAGTTATCCTACTGTATATAGTCTTCAACTGTAAAGGCCTGTACACACCAGTCGATATAGTAAATGACGTTGCTCATTTCCTGAGCGATATTGTATACTATATTGCCCTGTGTTTATGCAGTTAATAATCGATGTGCAGCCCCACACCTCGTTAACAAGGCTCGCTGTCACCTGAGCAGGCAGCTAAATTTGGACTCATCATCCAAAGTTGCAATCACGGTCCGGCCACTACCAATATCGCACAGTGTGTATGCCCACATCAGGCGGCGACTGCACTTAGGTCGACACTTATTAGGTCAACCGCTATTGGTATACATGCATTAGGTTCACATGGTCTATATGTCGATATGGTCACTAGGCAGACATGTGCAAGGTCAACATGAAAAAATGTCGACATGAGTTTTTCAATTTTTTTAATTTTTTGAACTCTTTCATACTTTACGATCAATGTGGACTACGATTGGGAATAGTAACCTGTGCCGTGCGCAGCGGAGCGAGGCACCTTACCCGAAGCATGGCGAGGGAAGCGAGCCATGCAAGGGGACACAGTGCACTAATTGGGGTTCCCGGTCACTTTACGAAGAAAACAACACCAAAATTCATTTAAAAAACTGATATCAACCTTTTCCCATGACGAACTTGTTCATGTTGACCTAATGACCGTGTCGACCTAGTAACTGTCAACCAATAGTGGTCAACCTAATGACTGACGACCTAGTTACTGACGACCCTATGATCCACACCCGGAAGGGGGACACACTAGGAGATGTCGCTCATAGAGCACATCGCCTAGTGTGCACTGTGAACCGACCTTAAGTCACTGTTTTGATTATTTGTTATGTTACTAAAGGATAATAATAAAAGACAATGTTGTTCGGAAAATGGTCATTAAAGACATGCACAGTCTCACTACTATAGCTATCGGTATAGCTATACATTACATACTCATAATGCTCTAACATTGGGGGTAATTCAGACCTGATCGTAGCAGCAACTTTGTTAGCAGATGGGCAAAGCCATGTGCACTGCAGATGGGGCAGATATAACATTTGCAGAGAGAGTTAGAAAGTTGATAGCGAGCGATCAGCTCGGAATGACCCCCATGGTTTTGCCCAACTGCTAACAAATTTGCTGCTACGATCAGGTCTGAATTACCCCCATTGTTATTTCATCTCTGAGTGTGTTTATCCTCTCTGCTTCTCTTTATATTTCTTTGTTCTAAGAAGATGGGCTTTGGTGATCACCAAGTCAATGTAGTACTGCATATAGGATGTGGTAGCAGAGAAATGTTAGCATTGAACACCTTGTAACTGGACCCTACAACCATATTTACTATCAAAATGGTTTGTGTGTCAAAGATAGTAATACAATGAGTGTGGCAATTCTTATATGCACAATATTTGGAGAAATGTAACAAAAAATAGAAAAATGCAAATCCAGAAGCCACCACAAGATGATAGTAGAGCTCCAGAAACATAGAAAAGAATACATATGGTAAAAGAGGAATACATCATCTTAATGAGCTAACAATGATTCTGAACAAAATACTGCTTGTTCCTTGACCTGATATAAAGAACATGAACTGATATAAATAACATAAATAGCATATAATAAAAACAAAACAAAACACATTTTTAAGCATACCGTAGAATGTAACTATAAGCTGAAGTCAGACATGAGTCAGAATATAGTGAAAGGTGAATCTTTAACATTCTGTTCATGTACTGTATATATCATCTGCAGCAGAACTCAATACAGCGAGTAACCATTATCCCCAATGTTTTTTTTTTTTTTTTTTTACATTACACACAGAGGATCTTATTAATGAAGCATATTTCATATGCTATAGACATTGACTGCACTGTTGTGCTTATATGGCTTTGACAGCGCACTTCCAGGTGTTGCCTACTTTCCAGCCTATAGACTTCGCAAATAAGAAGCACGTCTGTGGAAAATTTGAAATATATCAAAACTGTGGGCTTGATTCAGCTGCGGTCGCAACTTCGACGTTGTCGCAACCAGAGCCGGCCATAGCTATAGGCAAACTAGGCAATTGCCTAGGGCATTTGAAATGCCTAGGGGCATCAACAGGTTCTGCTGATTAAAATGATATGCGACATGCCTATATTCTGTATGTAACATTCATATTCAGATACAGCCACAGTCTCACACAGTATATAGGCATGCTGCATATCATTTTAATCAGCAGAACCTGCTTGTGCATCCTAGCCACATAGCAATGCAAATAAGATGCATTTTCATTAAAAAAGGTGCCCGACGTTAGCATTGAAGCAAGATTTATAAGGACATATCTGTATCCAAGTAGAGGGAGAGGTCACAGTGTTAGTGGCAGTGTGACTGCTGTGTGCATGTGAGTGGGTTGGTTGTGCAGTAGTGTTCGGAATATGTGTAAGGAGCATTATGTGTGTCATGTAAAAATGCATTAATAATGTGCAACATATGTGTAAGGGGCACTATGTGTGTTATTATGTGTATAAGGGCATTAACAATGTGCGGCATATGTGTAACAGGGTACTACTGTATGTGTGTCATTATGTGTATAGGGGCACTAATAATGTGCAGCAAATGTGTAGGGGGCACTATGTGTGTCATTATGTGTATAAGGGCATTATTAATGTGCGGCATATGTGTAAGGGACATTATGTGTAAAAGGGCATTAATAAAGGTTGTCATAATGTGTAAGGCGCATTATGGGGGTAATTCCAAGTTGATCGCAGCAGGAAATTTTTTAGCAGTTGGGCAAAACCATGTGCACTGCAGGGGGGGGGGGAGATATAACATTTGCAAAGAGAGTTAGATTTGGGTGGGTTATTTTATTTCTGTGCAAGGTAAATACTGGCTGTTTTATTTTTACACTGCAAATTAGATTGCAGATTGAACACACCACACACAAATCTAACTCTCTCTGCACATGTTACATCTGCCTCCCCTGCAGTGCACATGGTTTTGCCCAATTGCTAACAGAATTCCTGCTGCGATCAACTTGGAATTACCCCCTATGTTTATAAGGACATTAATAATGTGTCTCATATGTGGAAGGGGCATTACTGTGTGGAATTATGTGTATAAATGCATAACTAATGTGCGGCATTTTGTATATAAGGTGCTCTACTATGTGGCGTTGCGTATAGAAAGGGCACTACTGTGTCATCTAATGTGAATAAAGAGCAATAGGGTGTGGTGTAATGTGAATAAGGAGGAATTCAGTGTGATGTAATGTGAATAAGGGGCTCTACTGTGAGGAGTAACGTTTAAGGTAAAGTGATACTACTGTGGGATGTAATATGAATTATGGACACTATCGCATGATCAAATGTGAATAAAGTTGCAGTACTGTGTGGCGTATTTGGAATTGGGGTTACTATTGTGTGGTCATGCCCCTTTGCCAGCAAAAACACACCCCTTTTTGGGCTGTGCGCCAAATGTGCGAACTGTTCCTATTTAAAGTATAGGGGGTACAAACACCAAAATAAGGACTGCTATGGGCGAGGGGTGATGGTGCTGGGAAAGAGGTGCAAGGTCAGAGGTGGAACCAGCGGTTGTGCTAGGGGGCACCAGCCAAAATCTTGCCTAGGGCATCATATTGGTTAGGGCCGGCTCTGGTCGCAACTGAGTGATTATCTGAAGACTATGCATGCATTGCAGCCACAGTACACATGTGCCAAGGTACCTTTGTAATGGTGCTCACAGCGAGGAATCAGTTGCAGAGTGATTGACATTAAGAGGCCATTTGGGATAGGTAAATGAGTGTGTTTGCAAAAGTGCAGGTGTGTTGTGACTGTTTTCGGGGTATTTCTCTGCGTGCATAAAACATGGAGCAGCTCCCAAGGCTATTCTGCGCGGCTATGGAAGCACACTGGGAGTTGATGTTCCTTGCATTTGTGTCGTGGTTGCTGAGCATGTTGCAATGGCTTTGGTGGGAGTCTTTGTTAACTTGTGGGTGGTTGCTACACTTGCATTGCCTCACAGTTCTGTCACTGACAAGGATTGCTGTTGCATCGGCATTATGACCGCATCTGAAGCAGGCCCCATGTTAAAGTGTTAACACCTTATAAATGTTCTATTTAAGTGGCCTGCTTGGGAAATGCTTTTATTTTTGTTCTCATTCATTTTGAGCTGCTTTTGACAAGTATACCAGTTGTATGCATCCTTCAAAGTTGAGTCCACAAGCACAAGCAGGAGATGACATGGATTTTGTTTGGAAAAACCTGCAGTTGAATAGAGCAATAGAAATGTAACATTCTGCTGCCTGCTTACAGTGGTTTTGACTTTATGGGCGCCTACATTTTGGAGACACATGATACTGTATCATTTTCAGTTCTCCTGTACGTTTGCATATTTGGTATACACCTGCTGCCTTTAGAAGATTTTGAATTAAAAGGATTGTACAGTACATATTCATTGTTTGACCAAAAGGCAAGGAATATGTCAGTGCATCTGGCTGTGTGTACGGGCGGTCAGCGCACGCTTGCTTCAGGGACTGCCAGTGACTGACATTTCAATTGGGCAGGCACATTTAAATGGCCACAGAGTCGAGACTTGTGTATGTACTTGCCAATCATTAGTTGGGTTGGCTAATCGGCCAGGTGCGTACCCAACTCTAGACTCTTTATACCCTGGTACATTCACATTTATAGTTGACGTCTCTATACTGTGGCATAGTTAGACATAAGTACACACATTTCCACTACTGATATAAAACTTATTTGGGTAAATTTACTAAGGTGGGAATTTTTTGGAACTGGTGATGTTACCCATAGCAACCAACCAGATTCTTCCAGAAGCAGCTGAATAGATGTTAAGTAGAATCTGATTGGTTGCTGTGAGCAACATCATTAGTTCTAAAAAAAACCCCCACTTAAGTAAATTTACCCCATTGTGTTTCAGTAGGACGTATCTACAGATATTTGCACCTCAAAATACAACTAAGATGGGGGGGGGTGTGGCCAAGCATATGAGCTGTGCGGAGGGGATTTTGGAGAGCTCCTGCCAGCCCAGCTTTAATTACCGACCTAACAGTGCCTCAGGGGGTCCTAACTCTCTATATCCACTGCTGATATCTCCCTATACTGTTTGGTTTTAGAGGGTCTAGGTTGCGGAGCTGGGGGGGCCTTTTCAGGGTACCTGTGCAGGTTGCTGCCTTTCCCTCCACCTGAAGCCGGGGACTGCAGTGTGCTCTCCTCCTGATCGGAAATGCGGCGGTGCAGGCCGCTCGGAGGAGGAGCTGAGGAGAGTCACAGCTACCCCTGTGAGCGGTGAAGCAGCGACAACAGAGACCGCTCCCCCTGAGTCCCGGCGGCAGAGGTCTGGATCGAGTAACAGTGGAAGCGGCGGACCGGTGCGGACGGTGAGTAACCCCCCCCCCGCTAGCCCATGAGCGCGATACTGCAGACGCTAGCCCGCTGCAGCGGGTAGATCACAGTGCGCTGCGGGGAGGACACGCGCCTCCCGCTGCTACCTGCATATATAAGTTTCTGTGCGGTATAGGAGGGCTGAAGCCCTGTGTAGACTCTGCGAGGTGTGAGGCAGCGGGGGATCCCAGACGTCTGCCTCTCTCACCTGGTGCACATTGCTGTGAGGGGGCTGAAGCTCCGTGGCCCCCATGTTTGTACACAGGGCTGCTGTACAATCTTACCAGGGCCTATTTTATTTCTAATTCAAAGCAGGCTGGTATGCTTGGACGGTGCTGTTCTTGCACCAATAATTATATTACTACCCTCCTGCTCGTATAGGCGCATACAGTTTTGGAGTTGACACATTTTGCTTTCAGTGCTGATTGCTTTCTTTGCTGGAGCTGAGTGGGTTGTGCGAGAACCGGCTATTTCCGGATATCGCATCTGCCGCTGATGCATTGAGATGTGACCTCCTCTAATATGTGCCTCCCACGTGCCTCCCTGCAGTCAATTTAGCTGACACTCCTTTGCACGTGGCATGACCGCTTCTATGCTGTATTGAGGCCCCCACTGAGCTCCCCCTTACTACTGGTTTCGAAAGTCTCACTGGATGGTGCCACGTCATGCCTCCTAAGAAGCATAAAGCCTCCAAACCGATCTCTCAGGTCGCCTTCTTTAAGCCTTCTCCTAATCGCAACAAGTCTCAGGAAACTGGGGCCCTTACTACCAGATCGAGCCCCTCGCCAGTGCGGTCCTCCCCTATGGAGACTGCTTCCCCAACTCAGGACTCCCCTCCCTCACCACGGCTGGAGGATGGTGAGGCCTTAACAGTTGGCAACAGTTGGTAAGCTCTTGTTACGACAGTTTAAGGACGAGGTGGCGTCCGAATTTAGGGTGATGTTGCACTCCTGCCAAAGCTCTATCGATGACTTGGATGAAAGAACCGGTCAACTGGAAACAAAGATGGGGGAGGTAGTGGGCTCGCATAACTCCCTCATTGATCTACATGATACCCTTGAGGGGGAAGTGACCGCCCTGCGAGACAAGGTGGCGGATTTAGAAGACCGCTCGCACAGAAATAATCTTAAACTCAGGATGTCCCTGAATCAGTTTCTAATAGTAGCTTGCATGACTATACTATGTAAGTCTTCAAGAAACTCCTGCCCTCCGCCACCTCTTCCGATCTGATCTTAGACCGAATCCATCGGGTTCCGAAGGCTCGCAATGCTCCGGAGGGATCGACGAGAGATGTCCTCATGAGAGTTCACTTCTTTCATATTAAAGAGTCCTTACTCAAGGCGGCTAGACCCTCTTCTGACACGGCTGAGGCCTTGGACCCGCTTCAACTCTTTGGGGACTGGTCGCAGTACACTCTTACCAAAAGACGTTCCTTTCAACCTGTCACCGTTGCCCTTAGGAAAGCTGGCATCGTCTATAGGTGGGGTGTCCCCACATGTCTGCTGATCTCTAGAGAAGGTTCCACCATCGCTGTGTCCTCCGTAGAGGACAGAATGAGACTTCTGCATAATTGGAATTTAGGGGCAGATCGCGGGACTGGCTCTCTGGACTGGTCGACGGTTGAGAAATAGGGCTTTACCTTTGTTAACTTTGTTACGTTCATTTGCCAGGACAGACCTTGGTTGAGCTGGTATTGTCTTTCCATGATGTTTTGCTGCAAAATTGATATTGATATTGTCTTTGCTAATCACTGTCATTGCATTTCTGTTGTGCTTTTCCTCTTTCTCCAGTTATAATTATATATATATTATGTTTAGAGTTCTGTTTTAGGAGTTGAGGATGCACCATATGTTTCAGTCTGTTTTACCTACTATAGCTACTAGGATAACTCATTTGTTTTTTAAACCTAGTGTTTTGCTCAAAATAACATGTTGATGTTGCCCTGCCGTTTTTTGTTTTCTATGCCGTGTGATTATGTGAATATTTCATTACCTGGATTTGCATTTCTTGGCTGCTTGACTGCGGGGAGGTTGGCCACTAACCTCTCTATTTAGTAGTGTGAGGCGCTGGATATATTGGCGCCTTACTATGACTGTATCTTTACGGGGTCAGTTTCTTTCCTTTCCTTTCTGTCTTTTCTTTCCTTTGCCCCCTGTTTGTTTCCCTTCTGTGACTCGTCTTCCTCCTATGTCGAAGTGTTCAGGATACGGATATTGTCAGGTATGCACTTGTTGGATTGAGCGTTTGGTCCGCTTCCCGATTAGTCAGTTATGGTTAAATTGGTGTCACTGAATGTTAAGGAATTAAATTCTCCGCAGAAGCGTAGGTTGGCTTTGTCCTCCTTCTACAAAATGAAGGCTGACGTGGTCGCGATTCAGGAAACTAATTTTAGGAAATTAGACCCCCCCCTAGACTCCATGATAATCGTTTCCCTACCTGCTACATGGCGAATGGTCCCACAAAAAAGGCCAGTGTTGCGATATTAATTTCCTTGCGCTGCTCTTTTACGCTAGACTCCCAAATTGTAGACCCTGAAGGTCGGTACCTCATGTTGTTAGGACACCTTGAAAATGTTAGGGCCACCCTAGTCTCTTGCTATGCACCCAATGCAGGTCAAATTGCGTTCTGCAAGAAATTATGCTCTCTAATACAGAAACATACTAAGGGGACCGTTTTGATATTGGGGGATTTTAATAAGGTCGTAGACCCTATAATGGATAGATCTCGTCCTACTAGATATACCTTACCAAGGAATCAAACCAATCCTGAGAGAATTGTTGGCCTTCGTCACTTATTGGGTGAATATGACCTATATGATGCGTGGAGGACTAAGCATCCCACGGTTAGGGACTATTCATTCTATATTAGCATGTTCATTCCTCATATTCCAGAATTGATCTTGTTTTGACTAATAGAGATACGTTATCGTCCATAAGGGAAATTACTATATTGCCAATGACCTGGTCCAACCATTCGCCACTATTGGTAGTATGGGACCCGGGGGCCTGTAAAGTTTCACCGGGCCCCTGGATGTTAGGGAATTTCCTATTTAATCAGCCTTCCTTGCCATACGTAATTCCATACAATTATATTTAGACACTAATAAACCCGAGGATTCCTCGATTTTTAATAACTGGTGCTTCCTTAAAGCTGTAGTACGGGGATCGGCCATTCAAACGGCTTTGCAACTTAAACATTCTCAACAACAGGAACGTGTGTTGGCTGAAAATGTCGGCCAAGTTGGAGTTGGCGCATAAAGCTGATCCCCTAAATAGATCTTTTTAAACTTTTGTTGGCCGCCAGGGAAAAAGTAAACGTATTCTCTCTTCGGGATGTACAACGTAATATTGCACGACTGAACCAGAGATTCTATGTGTTTGGTAATAAGGCGGATCATCTTCTGGCCCAAAAATTACGGAATAGGCAAGCTAGGACTAGAATCCATTATGTCTGTTCCTCCACGGGATCTAGGGTGTCTGACCCTTATGACATCGCAAACACCTTTGCAGAATATTATTCCAAGCTTTATAATTTGCAGTCTGACTCGGCTACTCCCCAGCCCGTGGAGGCTGAAATCCAGTCTTTTCTGAAGAAAATCTCCCTCCCGACGTTGGACTCCGCGACCTGCCTGTCCCTTAGCTCCCCTTGGACTATGAAGGAACTAGAAGCAGCTATCGATAATCTCCTGAGAAATAAGGCCCCTGGGCCTGACTGCTTCCCATCCAATTTTTATAAAACTTATAAAGCTGAATTGACCCCAGTGCTGTTGCCAGTTTTTAGCGAGGCGTCGGATGTGGGGTCTTCCGAGGAAAATGCTTGAAGCACAAATTGTTGCTATCCCTAAACCCGGTAAGCCTCCCACATCTGTTCAAAATTTCTGCCCTATAGCTTTGCTGAACACAGACGTTAAGCTCTTTGCAAAGCTTATAGCTAATCGTCTCTGCCCGCTTCTACCATCTCTAATAGCTGCTGATCAGGTTGGTTTTGTTCCGGGTAGGCAGGCCCTAGACAACACTCGGAGAGTATTTGACGTCATGGAGTACTGCAATGCATATAAAATCCCCCTGTTAATTCTTTCATTGGACACCAAAAAGGCGTTCAACAGGCTCCATTGGGGATATTTGACAGCTGTTCTGGGGAAATTTGGATTTATTGGGAGGTTTCTGGATTCAATTTTTGCTCTGTACTCCACCCCCTCTGCAAGGGTGTTTGCTAATAGGTGTCTGTCACTAGACAGGGCTGCCCACTATCACCCCTTATTTTTGCTCTGGCTATTGAACCCCTGGCTGAAACTATTCGGTCTGAGACGACAGTTACGGGCCCCGAGATTGGAGGATTGACTCACAAGATTAGCTTGTTTGCTGATGATATTTTGCTCTGACACCTCCCTCCCTGTCCTCCATAGTATCCTCGACAAATATTCTAGAATTTCCTACTATAAATTAAACACTTCCAAAACAGAAGCCCTACCGATTCATATCCCACCACACACTCTGATTTTGCTCAAGGACAGTTACAGATAAGCTTGGCAAATACGATCTATCAAATATTTGGGTATCCATCTCTCCTTGGACAGGGACTTATACGATTGTAACTATGTACATTTATTGCATGCGTTTGAAAGATTGATTAAAGAATGGTCCCTCCACGAAATCTCCTGGTTGGGGCGTATTTCCGCAACCAAAATGATACTGCTCCCTAAACTTCTCTACTTGTTCCGGGCTATCCCTCGCAGCTTACCCAAACCTCTCAATGTTAGGGCTAATAAAATTTTGTCTAACTTTATTTGGAAGGGGTCTAGGCCCCGCATTGCTAGGCAGATCTTGATTTTACCCAAGAATGTGGGAGGGGTCGCTTACACTAGTTTAGAGGCATACCACTCCGCATGTCTTCTCAGTCAGGCTCGGGACTGGTTCACCATGCATGACACCAAGCCTTGGGTCCTCACTGAAAGGTCTTTTTTGAGACTGATTGACATAGGAGATCTCTTTTTGTTACCGGTCCATAGCGTTCCTCAATGGCAGGGCCCAGGGGAAGCGATAAGAAGTACCTTGAAGATTTGGCATTCAGTGGTTGCGTCCGACCCAGCCATTTTGCTGCCGTCAGCCGATCTATCTATTAGAACTGTGGCCTGTACTATACCTAATCTTGCGCTTGAAGCTTGGATGGATGCTGGGATTGTGAACCTGAGAGATCTCTGCTCAGAAGGGGGTTTAGTGCCCTTCACCAGCTTGCAATCCTGCTTCCATATATCAAAGCATGATTTCTTTAAGTACTTGCAAATACTCCACTGGTTTCATTCTTGTGATGGAGGGTCGGGAGGACCCTTCCCCTCCCTGCTTCTGTGTATTCTAGATTATCTTCCCCGGGTCACAGGGGTGGGATATCTCGATGGTATCAATATATTGTCCTTCTGTCTAAAAAGGGTAAAACTCCCTCGCAGCTTAAATGGGAAAGGGATCTTTCTATAGTTCTTCGAGAGGAGGAATGGGATAACATTTCTTTATTGTGTTTAAAGATTTCTAAATGTCTCCAACATTCTGAAATGTTTTACAAATTATGTCACAGGGCGTACTTTACTCCACAGCGGCTTCATAGCATTTGGCCCTCGATTTCCCAACTATGGTGTATATTTACAAAGATGGGAGTTCTATTTATGATGGGTTGTTACCCATAGCAACCAATCAGATTCTACTTCTCATGTATCTAGCACCTTCTACAAGATAATAACTGGATTCTGATTGGTTGCTGTGGGCAACATCCCATATTAAATAGAACTCCCATCTTAGTAAATTTACCCCCAGGTTGGAGGAATTGTGGACAGGTGGGCAATATTCTACATATTTTCTGGGAGTGCCCGCTTTTGGGACCGCTGTGGAGGGAAGTGTTCTCTCTTATGTGGGAGGTGTTGGGGGTGGAGGTACCACTGAATCCCCTGTTTGCTTTGTTTCATTATTCATCATGTCCCTTACTGAAATGTGATAGTTATGTGTCTGGTCATATCCTTATCTCCACTAAGGTGGCAATCGGACAGCTGTGGAAATCGCAGTCGATACCCATTATCCAAACTATTATTAATAATACCCACAAACACTTCTTATTTGAAACAGCGGGTGGTGTATAGTCTATGCTGCCTCTCTCAGTGCAGAGGAATTGGCGGAAATGGAGGGAATTTCGGGAACGGCAGGGTCATACTATATTTGTCACTGATTCCACAGATCTGTCGCAATTACACTCCCCACATTCCGATTCTAACTGAATGTACCTGTCGCTTCAAATCTAAACCTCTATACCATCCCCTGGTTGTGCCGTTTCTAGGAACACACTTATTGAAGAACTATGCCTTTGTCTTTATGATCCCCCTTGTGTGTCTTTGTCTAGTATCTCTATTTATCTTTCTTTTCTTTCTACATTATTGTTTTCTCTGTTCTGTTTCTGCTATGTATGCTATGTATTTTAATTGTCTGTTGGTATGGTACCAAGATTAGGAGTACTCGATGGACGAATTGAATGCTCTGTCTTAAATGTTACAGTATTTTGTAAACTCAAACTTCTGTTGTTCACTCAATTCAGTTACTTTTGTTGATATTTTATGTGAAATGTACTGTTATTCTTGGATTCTTTCTTTGTTTCTCTAAAAATCTAATAAAAACCATTATTCAAATAAAAAAAAAATACAACTAAGATACAATTGCGGCTATTTATTTTCCTCTGCTACATTCGGGCTACAAAAATGGTTTAAACTGCAATTGAGGCCTATGAACTATAATTGTGTAATATATTTCAGTGTGGCCATGCATGCAGAGTCTCAGCTAGGTAAGAAATCCCCAAAATAAAGTGACTGTCTACTGTAAATCTATGGCCCCGAGTGTCTGCATTGATAATACCCTCTCAACATACCTTCCTGTGATATGCAGCAATAAGAAACAAGTCATTTTTAGAGGCTTTTCAGCAAACAATACAAAATATATAATAGATACATCATTCCTTGTACTATGCAAATTTTAACTGGGAAAACAAGTATCTATGTATGTAAAGTTCCCAATATCTTCAGGTGTTTTTCTTCATTAATGGCCATTTAAACCCAAAGGTAGAAAGCTTTGGCTCTATGTGCTTGTGATATGGGGGTGTAAATTGTCACACCGCTACATTTTTGCACCCTAATCAGTTTGGGCAGCAAATGAGGATTCTATTTTGAAAAGAAACTAGTATACCTATATAAACTGTCATTAAATTATGCATTTTGGGCTTTAATTACTGTAAACATATGGGATCCTATTACCGCTGACTCTTTTCAGTTTATATATTAACAGGGATTGCATTTTTGCATGCCAGGACCTACTCAAACACTAGATGGCTCACCAAGACACTGTTCAGATACAATAACATTAACTAAGTCAACATATGAAATATTTTGATAACAGAACACTTACATACTGTAGGTATGGTCCTGGAGAATTAACTTGGACTCTATGTGGAGGCAGAGGTGTGATTCAAAGATCATGTGCACAATCTTTGACCACAACTCTGTGCGTTCAATTTAAGTTGTATATTTAGTCATACTGTAGTTCTGTTCAATTGTGGATATATTATACTTTTATAATAAAAGTGAAGTTTTATTTCAGGATGTGGTCAGGATCCTAGCAGTTGGGATACTGGCGGTCAGAATACTGAAAGCAGTATCCCAATGGTAAGAATACCAATGGATTATAGGGCCTAATTCAGATCTGATCGCAGCAGCAAATTTGTTAGCTAATAGGCAAAACCATGTGCACTGCAGGTGGGGCAGATGTAACATGTGCAGAGAGAGTTAGATTTGAGTGGGTTATTTTGTTTCTGTGCAGGGTATATACTGGCTGCTTTATTTTTTCACTGCAATTTAGATTTCAGTTTGAACACACCACACCCAAATCTAACTCTCTCTGCACATGTTATATCTGCCCCACCTGCACTGCACATGGGCCCTCATTCCGAGTTGTTCGCTCGCAAGCTGCTTTTAGCAGCATTGCACACGCTAAGCCGCCGCCTACTGGGAGTGAATCTTAGCTTAGCAAAATTGCGAACGAAAAATTCTCAAAATTGCGAATAGAAATTTCTTTGCAGTTTCTGAGTAGCTCGATACTTACTCTGCCACTGCGATCAGTTCAGTTAGTTTCGTTCCTGGTTTGACGTCACAAACACACCCAGCGTTCGCCCAGACAGTCCCCCGTTTCTCTAGCCACTCCCGCGTTTTTCCCAGAAACGGCAGCGTTTTTTCACACACACCCATAAAACGGCCAGTTTCCGCCCAGAAACACCCACTTCCTGTCAATCACACCCCGATCACCAGAACGGAGAAAAAACCTTGTAATGCCACGAGTAAAATACCAAACTTCTAAGCAAATTTACTTGGCGCAGTCGCAGTGCGAACATTGCGCATGCTCAATTAGCGGAAAATAGCTGCGATGCAAAGAAAATTACCGAGCGAACAACTCGGAATGAGGGCCCTGGTTTTGCCCATTAGCTAACAAATCTGCTGCTGCGTTCAGATCTGAATTAGGCCCATAGTTAGGCACTAGGAGGAGTGTTAGCGTTAGGCTGCGTGGGAGGTTAGGGTTAGGCTGTAGTGGGGATGAGTATAGGGTTAGGCTCTGGGAGGGGATAGTTAAGGTTAGGATGCTGGAGGGTTGGATTAGGCGTAGGGTTAAAATACTTACCAGGATCTGTCGGGATTTTGACCGTCTGGATGTTGCTATCGGTATCCTGACCGTCTGGATTTCAAATGCAGTGATTTCGTGGCCAACCCTTTATTTCAATTCAGTTGTGTGCCACACAAAAGACAACATCTTCATTCATCTTTCATTTTGAGTATACCAGTTGTCAGTAGGCAGCACCTCCGATACATTCTACATTTGTGGTGTCATGGGGATGTATAAACTTACTTGTAACTTAATATAGGTGTACAGAAGTTACATTTTTCTTGTTTAAATTACTGTATATGAAAGCTAAGGGGTATATGCAATTGCTGTCGAATTGCCGAAAATGTTGAAAAACGGGTCATTTTCGACAATGCAATACAGTACTTTTAACAAAAAACCTGCCGTTTCATTTTCGACTTTTGGCAATTCAACATTTTTTTCAATTCGACATGTCTGCAATGTTAAAATGCGGCTTTTTGACAAAAATATATTCAATTGAAGAATGTTAATTCGACAACAGTGCTTTTCGACAGTCATTTTGTCAATTTCATTCCGCCTCATTTTTCTGTCGTGATCTAATAAAATTTTTTAAAAACATGTTTTTTTTGGTGCTTTTTTATTGCTAATAGCATATCTATTTATATTTGAAGGGATTATCTACTTGGTTTGTCTATTTAGGAGCCACAAGTATTATTTAATCATTTTTTTAAAAGAATATATATATTTTTTTACTAACTACAATAATATGGAGAGATCAGTGCATTTTTTTCAGTTGGAAGGGGTGTGAAATGGTTAAAAATCCAGAAAAAAAAATGCGTGTGGTCCCCCCTCCTAAGCATAACCAGCCTCGGGCTCTTTGAGCCGGTCCAGGACCGTGAGGTTATGTGGGGTCACTCTTGTGGTCTACCGCTGACCGCAAAGTTCCCACCATTGGAAATACTGGAGCGCCTATGCGCTACATTGTATCTCGAGTGCGTCGCCTGATTGACAGCTCAGGCGCGCACCGCCAATCAGGAGAGTGCCATGACGTGTCGCTCCCTGATTGGCTAAAGGGACCCTCTTTGACAGCAGTCACGGGGGGTCCCGTCAGTCGAGGAAAGGGTTCCCATGTGTAAACATGGGACCCCTTTCAGTGCGTGGTCCGTGTTTTTTGTTTTTTTATTTTGCCAAGTACGTGGATTACAAACAAAGAAGAGGACCGATCTACACTGGATTGTTGTGAGTATAATTTTATTTACAAGTACCCCGTGGATTCTATGTGGAGAAGGGGACCGACTCTTCGTGTCAACATAGGTAAGTATGTGTGTATGTTGGTGTGCATGTATGTAATAAAGTTGTACTGTCACGGTGTGTGTGTACTGTTTTTATTTGGGTATTTTTTTTGTAGTAGAACTACAGGTACCAGCGAGCCTGTTTCCCCCCCGCATGCTGGTACTTGTGGTTCTTCAAGTACTAGTTTGCGGGGGAGGCTTGTTGGGACTTGTAGTTCTTCTACAAATAAACAATATTCTTTCATTTTACACTCTGGCTATCAGCCCCCCATCAGCCGCCCTTGGATGGGGGGGAAAGCCTCGGGCTTCACCCCGGCCCTTGGGTGGCTGGAGAGGGGGGACCCCTTGATTTAAGGGATTCCCACTCCTCCAGGGTACCCCGGCCAGGGGTGACTAGTTGGGGATTTAATGCCACAGCCGCAGGGACCAATATAAAAGTGTTTTCCCCCCGGCTGTGGCATTATCTCTCTGGCTAGTGGAACCCGGTGCTGGTGTGAAAAATACGGGGGACCCCTAAGTCTTTTGTCCCCCGTATTTTTGGCACCAGGACCGGATGCATAGCCCAGTGCTGGTTGTTAAAATACGGGGAACCCCTGTCATTTCCCCCCCCCGTATTTTTACAACCAGGACCGGCTCAAAGAGCCCGAGGCTGGTTATGCTTAGGAGGGGGGACACCACGCATTTTTTTCCAGGATTTTTTGAACACTTTTGTGTTGTCCATGAAGTCGAATCCAGGCTGCCCACTATTCGTCAATTGGTCCGTGTTTCGGCAGCGGGACTGTCGAATCCGTTATTTATTGAATATGTCGAGTTTGGGTCCCGGTGGGAGGGTTTCGACTGTCCAGCCGGAATTCAACCGCAATTGCATATACCCCTAAGGGAGTGTTCTCTATGTAGCACAGAACTCACAGGAGGTGACCGCTAAGAGGAAATTTGGCCGGGTACACACTAGAACGATGTGTACCCAGGCTGACATATCGTATCCGCGGTACACATCAGAACAATGTAATGAAGGATGGAACAATCCCTCATTAGACTGGAATGCAACCACGGGAGCACACAGATTGGGCGTATACACTGAATGATCTAGCCAATATGTTCTTCCAATTCGTCATATCAGGCCAAGATCACTCTAGTGTGTACCCAGCCTTTGAGTGTGATCACTGAGTATAAAGAGACTAAAATAAAGGTCCAATGCAATCCTACTGGCAAACACATAGGGGTAAATAGAGATGCTGGAGGTGCAGAAGTTTGTGTGAGAATGCCTGTATTTTAAAAGCAGCAATCATTTATAAGGCAAAATCAGGTTGGATTTGCCTTGTAAATGGTTGCCACTTTCAAAATACAGGCATTCTTGCACAAACTCTTGCACCTTCGGCTTCTTGCACCCTATTACATTTACCCCATAGTATTCACTCATAAGAAACCTGTTACAATTGTTCCAAACTGATGCTGTTACTAAAAATATTACGGATCCAACTATAACTGAACTGAAGTGATGTAGTGACACAACTAAAATATATTTTATGAACAGTACAAGCCCTGAGGATTTCACACACAATCAATTATTCAAGAGCTATTTGCAGTATATATGGAAACAGAAAGACCATATGCAGCAGTTTTAAAATCCCTTTATATTTCTTTTCTCTACAAGTACAACCTTTACTATCTTCTTAGTTTTTTCTTAAGCAAGAATTACCTAAGATTACCCCACTTTTGGTGATCATACAAGGCTCATACTATTTAGGAAATAGTTATAGATGCAAAAAATATTTCTCATTTTTGTATTACAGTATCTGTTATATTCTAGTATGCTATATTTGTTTTTAATGTATATCAAACAAAAGTCTCTAATAACAAGAATATTTTCAGGAACCGGACTTTGGCAAATCTGCAGGGATCATATGGATACACTTGCTGTCAGTGCCTTGGTGCCCGCTGCTGCCCACAGTTCTCCCTGTTCTCCCCTGTATGTGCCCCGTGGGTTTTCCCTCCATCTCTGGCATCTGGGCGCCATCATGACACTTGTGGTCAGCTGAGCCCGATCCTCCAACCAGAAGCGCTTCAGCGGTCAGCTGACTCAAGCTCCTAATCACAGCTGGTCAAGGAGTATAAAAGGCCAGTCCAGACAAGCAGCAGATGCCCTGAACAATGTGTGATTCAGTCTTTGTCCACAGTAGTTTTGTTCTCCTGTGTTGTGAACTACAGATCCCGGTCTGCACTAACAATGCTGAGTTTCCAGTGCTCCTGCCCTATTCTGCAGTTTGCCACCAGTCCTGTCAACACTATGTTTATCACCTGTGTTCTTACACTCCGCTCCAGTACAGTTCCAGTCCAGCTAAGAAGCACTGTCAGTTCCAGCCTGACTTCAGTACCAGGGCCGTATATCTAGTTGTGTGCAGAAGGTGTATTGCCCACAGCGCATTTTCCCTGTGGGTGCACCTTCTACATACACCCCAAATGGCTGCATATTTCTCCGCTGATGGCCGCTCTACATGCTCCAGCTCCCATGTGCCTGGTACAGTGTGCAGAGGGAGTGAGTTCCGGGTCAGGAGATGGCAGCAGTGCAGGCAGAAAGGAGAAATCATGTAAGTGCCTACACACTACACTACTCTACACTATATAACACTATACTATACACTACACTACCTAAGGGTAGGGCGGGGGGTGGTATGTAAGGTGCTCTACCTGATGTAATGTGTATAAGGGCTCTATCTGGCCTAATGTGTATAATGTGTTCTACCTGGCATAATATGTGTAAGGGGCTCTATCTGGCATAATATGTCTTAGGGCTCTACCTGGCATAATGTGTACAAGTAGGTCTACCAGGGGGATAGTGTTTATGGGGATATATGTGATATAAGGTGTATAAGGAGCTTTACCTGGCGTAATGTGTATAAGGAGCTCTACTTGGCATAACATGTATTAGGAGATCAACCTGGCATAAAATGTATAAGGAGATCTACCTGGAATAACATGTATAAGGGGCACTACCTGGCATAACGTGTATAAGGGGGTTTACCTGGTGTAACATGTATAAGGAGATCTACCTGGCGTAATGAGTGTCTACCTGGCGTAATGTGTCTCTACCTGGTGTAACATTAGGTTCTACTATGGCATAATGTGTGTAAGGGACTCTACCTGGCATAGTATGTGTAAGGAGTGATACCTGCGTAATGTGTGTAAGGGGCTCTTCTGTGATGTAATGTATGTAAGTGGCACTACTGTGCGGTGTAATGTGATTTGATACTATTCTGTGACCATACCCCTTCCCATGAAACCACACACCCCATATTTTTTGGCGCGCACCTTCAGTGTGCACTAGCCCTACAGTATTTTACATATTGGGATGAGGGGGGCAGCGATACTCTTTCGGGCACAGGGCACCAAAATGTCTAGTTACGGCTCTGTTCAGTACCATTCTAGCTGGTTCCAGTCCAGCTAAGAAGCATTGTAGGTTCCAGCCTCACTCCAGTACCATTCATAGGGTTCCAGTCCAGCTAAGAGGTATTGTCAGTTCCAGCCTGACCTCAGTATCATTCCAGCTGATTCCAGTCCAGCTAAGAAGCATTGCCAATACCATTCCAGCTGGTTCCAGTCCAGTCAAAGTAACATTGCCTGTTCTAGTCTAACGCCAGTCTCATTCCAGAACTACTTTGCTATTCTTATTTTGCACCTCTCAAGTACAGCTACAGTACTTGTTCTTCAGTGCTTCCTCATGCACAAGAATTACATAAAGCCATCTAGAGTCCTGTACTCTGCTTTGACCACTGATCCGCTTGTGTCCATCCCGGGAACACAAGAATGTTCTGACATAACATATAAATTATGAATTAACCTCACCCTGCATTGTCTTTCAGCATACCATCACCTCCCCCTACATCGTCTCTCAGCACACATTCACCTCCCCCTACCTCGTCTCTCAGCACACCATCACCTCACCCTGTGTTGTCACTCAGCACACCATCACCTCCCCCTACATCATCTCTCAGCAAACCACCACCCACCCCTGCGTCATCTCTCTGCACACCACCACCTAACCCTTGTGTCATCTCTCAGTACACCATCACCTACCCCCTACATTGTCTCTTAGCACACCATCACCTCCCCTTGCAAAGTCTCTCAGCACATCATCACGTACCCCCTACATCGTCTCTCAGCACATCATCACCTACCACTTACATCGTCTCTCAGCACATCATCACCTACCCCCTACATTGTCTCTCAGCACATCATCACCTACCCTCTACATCATCTCTCAGCACACCATCACCTCCCCCTGCAAAGTCTCTCAGCACACCATGACATTCTATGTCTCTGTGTCTCCCCCCTTTATTCTGTGTCTCTCAGTGTGTCTCCCATCCACCCTTTTTCTATGTCTCTTAGTATCTCTCTGTCTCCACTTCTATATCTCTCAGTGTGTGTCCCCCTTCTATGAGCACAATTCAGTTCGTTGACAGTTGAATAGCGCCGGGAATTAGCTCCCAGTGCTGTTCAAAACAGCGCAGTGGTAAGTCGGAGAATGCCCATTCTCCTGGACTAAACAGTGTTTTGTCGGGAGAACCGACATTCTACGACTTAAGTGCCCGGTGCACCGATGTTTCTGTTGCGCTACATCAGCACTTTTGTCGGATTTCTGCTCGCACCCCTCCAGGGTGCGAGAAGAAATTCCATTGCCGGGTGCTAATTCACGGTGCTATTCAACTGTCATCGACCATTTTATTGAGCTGTAGAAGCAATCTAATTTAGATACAATCCACCTCCTATAATACATTTTATCTAATGAAATATTATTGAGTATTTTATTTTATTGCATAAAATCTCTGATGAGGATATATTTAAAACTATTATTGTGTTTTAAGCAACCGGTTGCGATTATTATTATTATTATTATTATGAGTACATTTTGCTAGTTATTTAAATTGTTCATTTATGTGTGGTGATTTCATTCATATCAGACTTCATTTGACCATGACCGCAGAATCACAATATTGTAATATACAGTATGTGTACAAGGATATTTTCTGTCAGTGCTAACAATACTATACTGCAAATCTGTGCGTACTGTATGTAGCAAATAAAACAGGGGATTGTCATCAATACATTTAAGCTTGCAAACCATTGTCAAGGGGGGGTTGGTATCCCAATGCTCAGGATGCCGGCTGTCAAAATACAGACAGCGGCATCCCGGTCTTGTAAATTCTGACAAGGAGTAATTCCTAATGCTAACCCTGATCTTTAACCCACGTTTCTTGCAGCCTGACCCTAACCCCTTTCCCCGCAGCCTTACCCTAACGCTCCTCGGTGGTGCCTACTGTATTCTGAGTTGTGTTGGGATTCCAACTGTCAGGATCCCTACCGCTGGGTTCCTCACAGGATCCAGTTAATTTTCTGCAAGTCCCTAACCTACCATATAAATTTATGATCAGCACACCATTACATTGCAATATATGTTAGTAATAAACATATAGGATTTTTATATAAAAACAGTAACGTTCATCATATTTATACTGTAAGTTAGAGCATCCAGCAGTGTTTAGACACGTATTGATGAAATCAGCAAAAAGATAGTGGAAGAGAGAGGAAACTGAGCAAGAGAGAAAACTGTGGATTGAAGAGGCTGTTGTGGTACAGTAGTCTCAATCACTAGTGACTTGTCAAATGATGGTACTAAAATACTAGTTATACTGTATTTATTTATACAGCGTGTATTTTACAAGCGAAGTGAAATCTACATAAAAATCAGCTGCAGGAGATATTTGTTAAAGCATTACAAGCTAAGGGAAGGAAAGCTTCTTGAGCTGCACTCAGAGGCATAACAATAGTGGCTGCAGGAGATATCATTGCAATGGTGCCTGGAGGCTTAGGATGCCGCCTCCAGTGTACTCAATAAATATCAGCAAATTTGCACAATGAATCCGTTCCTGGTGGGTCTTTGACTGCAGGCACTGTGACCAGAGGTCACGCTGCTTGTTAGCACACATTACTGATCAGCTATTGCCGGAAGCTGAAAGATAATCTACTAGTTTCTGTATTCACTGTTCAGTCAGGAATACTTCACTTTAACTGTTATTTTTTCTGAGCTAATCTGAAATTTGTCTAAAGTTAATCAGAGTGTGTGTTTGTTTTTTCAGATCAGCTCAGGAGACTAGAGGTCATCTTTATTTTCTCTATGCTTACCACAAGGCCACATATGACTTTGGAAGCATTGATCGGGTACTGTAACCAGGTTTGGACTGGCCTACAGGGGTACAGGGGAAACCACCATGTGGGCCCCACTGCCTAGGGGCCCCCCTCCTCCTCCAGGGATCAGGTTCCAGACTGTGCACTTGAATTATACATACTGTATGTTACCTTATTCTTCATAGGACTATGGTGTATTTTCTACAGTGCATTGCTGTTATTAATCTAGTACATTATCATGCATGCACTAGCCATATTTACTATGTATATTTATCAAGGGGCTCAAACCATGCACTCTCTACTGGTTAGCCAAGCCTCTGTGGTGGCTGGCCACACCCACTGTTGAAATGCGCCCCCCCCCCATCACTGTAAATCCCCAGTGGGCCCTTCATTCCCCAGTCCGACACTGACTGTAACTCAGTGCAGTTTGTGTGTATGATTGGCTCTTCAACCATGGTGGGACTGCATGCCATACTGGGACTTGTAGCTCCACAACATCTAGTACTCGACGGTTTTACTAAAATAATACTCACTGAGGCTAGCAACCTAAGCAATTGCTTCAGGGAATATTGCCAGATAGAATCCCAAGAGTAGAAAGTAAATAGAAAATTTGGAGACACGGGAATGGAAAAATGAAGTGTGACTCAGATAACTGTAAATGGACAGGAACAGCTCCTGTAAGCAATTATGTACAGTAACACAGGGCTGTCTTAACATCATTGTAGGCCCGGAATCAGTATGTAATCCCGACACACGGGATCCTGTCGCTCGAAATACCGATGCCGGGATCCCAAGATCAAAACACAGACAGGGGTGAGTAAGGGGCGTTCTCTGAGGGGGCATGTCCTACTCTGCCCAAAGGGCGTGTCTAGTTCCACAAATAGGCGTGTCTATGCTTAAATGCTTGTTGCGAGATATTTCTATATCATCAGTAACATTAGTAATAGTAACAATATATTTTTGGAAGTTTTGCAAGTATCCAAAAATATACTGGTAGGTTAATTGGCTCACAACAAAAATAACCCTAGCTTGAATGTGTGTGCGTGTACATGTGATAGGGAATATAGGGGTCTATTTACTAAGCCTTGGATGGAGATAAAGTCGCTGGAGATAAAGTACCAGCCAATCGGTCATAACTGCCATGCCACAGGCTGTGTTTGAAAAATGACAGTTAGGAGCTGATTGGCTGGTACTTTATCTCCAGCGACTTTATCTCCATCCGATGCTTAGTAGATAGACCCCATAGATTGTAAACTCCACTGGGACAGGTGTAGAAAAAAAGGGAATGTGATTATAATGGGTGTGCTAAATGACAGTGTGCAGCCGGACTAATCAAATACTAAAAGGAGGATTCCACCTGCCTCCACCACAAATATGACAAAGAAAAAAAGAGCAGTATGACTTATCCAGTGCTACTGTTTAGTCCCATCCATGTATTCAATCTTCAACTAATGTTCCTCATTCCAGGTTGTACCCAAAATATTGAAAGGAATTTATATAGTGAAGTACAGCTTTTAATGGATGACAATAACATGCATATCAAAATTACAATAAAAAATCATATAAAATACACGGTAAAAACTCCACACACAAGGTTAAAATATAGCAGCCTAGAAAGCCGTGATGTGGCAATTACCGGAGGTATATGAACCGACAGTCGCCAGTTCAAAAACAGCCTGATCAATATGAGTCCTTGGTTTCTCACAATCAGTGCAGATCTCGCTCCCCAGATCCTGTAACCACCGCATCTCCGCTTGCCGCTATAATCCTGGTGCTTCCAACGCGTTTCTACTCCAGCACTGGGGTCTTTTTCAAGGAGTCCAGATGAATGAGTGTGGAGTGTCCATCATGCAGGATTTAAAAATGGTACCCTATCCAATAGTGCGCCGTTGGACGCACTTGATCACTATACAGAAATCAACTACAAGTCCCGTGATCCTTTGCTGCGCCTGGCATCTGTGTAGTTCTATACATGTAATTTCCTATTTCTAAGTCCCGATCTGTCACTTCCGGGGGCGTTGCCATGGTGACGGATAAAAACTACCGCCCCTTTGCTTTGTAATCCTATGTATATAAAGCAGCTTCCTATCTTAAGTCCCGATAAATCACTACCGAGATGTTGTCATGATGACAAAATAAACATTTCCTCCTTCCTCCCGATCCGCTATTACAGGACACAGTTCATCAGCATCCTTCTTTTTTCCCGGTGCCATAGCAACCATAAATAGTGTTCATAAATAATATCTCTTAGAAAGTCATCTTATGCAAAATCATCCTCACGCTACCAAGATCTAAAAACAAAAATATACTGTACATTAATTTTACAATTGTACATGCGTGGGTATTATTTGTATCAGCAAAGACAGGAAAAAAAAGGGTGACCTGACACCCATTTAAGACCAAAGAACCTCTTAATCTCATTGATGGAACTATTGTATTTCTGTCTAAAATGCTCCGACAGTGCATGAGTTTATACTCCTTTTCTAAAATTATGTAGGTGTTCACTTATACGCACTTTTAGTGGTCTGCTTGTGCGACCAAGATAATATAATCCACATGAGCCCTCTATGCCATACACTACGTTTTTAGTGTTACAAGTCACATCTATAAAACCCCTTGGATTTCACTAAGGAACCTGATCTCTTTGGGGGGTATGCACTTTTGACAATATTTGTGCTAATATTGGGGGCCTTCCTATAAATACATCTGGGTTTATCGGTAGATGACTTCCAATGATTGGGTCTTTTCTCAATATTCCCCAATGTCTAGTAATAATTTTTTCCAATGCTTTATACTGACCACTGAAAGTGGTAACAAATGCCCATTCATGTATGGAATTGTTAGTAGATGTACATGGTTTAGTTACTAATGGTTCTTTTCTATCCACTTCTTTGATGTTTTCAGCTGTTTTTTCTATTTTGTGTGGTTGATATCCTGAAGCTATAAATTTTTCTTTCATTATTTTAGCTTGCTGTAAATGGTTCTCTTCTTTTGAACAATTTTGTTTTACTCTTCTCAACTGACCGGCCGGGATTGATCCCAACCAATTTGGATGGTGGCAACTATCTGCTTGCAAATACGACCCGGTGTCAGTTGGTTTGGTGAAGCACATAGTATGTAGTAGTTGATTTTGTTCCACATATATGGTGACATCTAAAAAATTGATTAATGTCTTATTACTTTCAAAGGTAAACTCTATATTATGATTATTCGTATTTAAATACATATAAAATTAATTTAAAAGTTCAGTGCCTCCTCTCCAGATAAAAATAACAATGTCTATATATCGGGACCAGGACACTAGGTTTGTTCCAAACGGGTTGCTATTCCATATTGTCTCGTTCTCCCATTGGCCCATAAAGATGTTCGCATAACTTGTAGCAAACCCTACTGCCCATCGCAGTCCCAACCTTTTGCAAATAAACATTATCATCAAAAAGAAAATAATTGTTCATAAGAATAAACTGCACTCCTTCTATAATCAATTCCTGTAAATTTTTCCCAAGTGTGCTGGCCTGTAAAAACATCTTCACAGCTTTTCGACCATGGGTATGTTCGAGATAGTGTATAAAGATCGAACATCAGCCGTCACTAACAACCATTCTTCTTCCCATTTAATTTTATCTAAACAATTTAGAAGGTCTTTTGTATCCTTCAAATGGGAGCCGTTTTTATTCACTAAAGGTTGCAAGTAGTAATCTATAGATTCAAATAGATTAGCCGTAACCGAATTGATACCGGACACTATAGGTCTTCCGGGCAGATTAGTTATATCCTTATGGATTTTTGGAAGAATGTAAATTACTGGCGTTACTGGTTCTTGGTTCAATAGAAATTTATATTCTTTCTCTCCCAGGACCTCCAATTTCCTATATTTGTCTAGAAAAATCTCCAAATTACTCATTCTTCCATTAGTGGGGTCCATTCTCAATTTGTGGTATGTAGTTCTGGCTTCCAACTGTCTCAAAATCTCATTATCGTACCAGGGAGGTCATTCCGAGTTGTTCGCTCGCAAGGCGATTTTAGCAGTATTGCACACGCTAAGCCGCCGCCTACTGGGAGTGAATCTTAGCTTCTTAAAATTGCGAACGATGTATTCGCAATATTGCGATTACAAACTTCTTAGCAGTTTCAGAGTAGCTTCTGACTTACTCGGCATCTGCGATCAGTTCAGTGCTTGTCGTTCCTGGTTTGACGTCACAAACACACCCAGCGTTCGCCCAGACACTCCCCCGTTTCTCCAGCCACTCCCGCGTTTTCTCCGGAAACGGTAGCGTTTTTTCCCACACGCCCTTAAAACGGCCTGTTTCCGCCCAGTAACACCCATTTCCTGTCAATCACACTACGATCGCCGGAGCGAAGAAAAAGCCGTGAGTAAAAATACTATCTTCATAGCAAAATTACTTGGCGCAGTCGCAGTGCGGATATTGCGCATGCGCACTAAGCGGAAAATCACTGCGATGCGAAGAAATTTACCGAGCGAACGACTCGGAATGAGGGCCCATGTTTTGGACATTATCACGACCCCACCCCCCTCATCTGCCAGTTTAATAACCAGCTCTGCATTTTCTCTTAGGTTTTTAGGGCTAAGTGTTCTTTTTTGGTGAGGTTGTATTTAATATTTTTTGTCTCTAAACTTTGAACATCATCTGAACACAGACTCAAGAATGTTTCTAGGAAATTACCTCTCATATGTGTAGGATTGCCTCTATAGTGGGGATTCTCATTCCCTCTCTTATTAGGCCTTCTTCCTTCTGGTGTGTTTATTTCGCAATTAAATTCTAAATTGCTGTTTCTTTGTGTGAACTGTTGATAATCCCTATATTTATCACCCCTCTCCCAGTTTTTTGACCTTCCATACCGACAAAACAGAAAACATCGTCCCTTCCTTACATTCCCAATCATCTGTGTATTTCAGCGTATGTAAATATTTTACCAACTAAAATCCTCATGACCTCTAAGAACAAAATGCAACCAATTTGGTAGACAACTATATACATTGTGATTTACATGTGATTGTACATACCTGTTTGTCACTTTGCTCTATAATGCACAGTTAACATACAGCAGAACAACACCAGTAGGCACCTGCACTTTTAACTTGAACAAGTAAAACCTTACACTCTCAGCCTAGAAAACACTGATTTCATCTCAAACTATGTTCCACAAATTGATTTTCTGCATTGCTCTTCATGGAGTATTCATAAAGGCCATTGCATCATTCAGTCTCCCAGCAACTCACCCCTCTGTACATGTTGCCCCCTCAATTCTACACTCCCCTCTTATTAGCACTCATGAGCTTTTTACTAGAGATGAGCGGGTTCGGTTCCTCGGAATCCGAACCCGCCCGAACTTCAGGTTTTTTTACACGGGGCAGAGCGGCTCGGATCCTACCGCCTTGCTCGGTTAACCCGAGCGCGCCCGAACGTCATCATCCCGCTGTCGGATTCTCGCGAGGCTCGGATTCTATCGCGAGACTCGGATTCTATATAAGGAGCCGCGCGTCGCCGCCATTTTCACACGTGCATTGAGATTGATAGGGAGAGGACGTGGCTGGCGTCCTCTCCGTTTAGACTAGAGTACTAGAGAGAGACACAAATTTTGGGGAGCATATTATTAGGAGGAGTACTACTTGCTGCTGATAGTGTGACCAGTGACCAGTGCCACCAGTTTAATTAATCCGTTCTCTGCCTGAAAAAAAACGATACACAGTGTGACACAGTCACATACCATATCTGTGCTCAGCCCAGTGTGCTGCATCATATGTAATACTGTATTATATCATTATCTGACTGTGCTGAGTGCTCACTGCTCACACAGCTTAATTGTGGGGGAGACTGGGGAGCAGTTATAGCAGTAGTACATATTTTAAGTACAGTGCACACTTTTGCTGCCAGAGTGCCACTGCCAGTGTGACTGACCAGTGACCACTGACCACCAGTATTGTGATTGTCTGCTGACCACCAGTATATTGTGAATGTCTGCCTGAAAAAGTTAAACACTCGTCGTGTGGTGTTTTTATAAACGCATTCTGCAGACAGTGTCCAGCAGGTCCGTCATTACATAATATATACCTGTCCGGCTGCAGTACTAGTGTGATATATATATATATATTTTAATTTTATCTCATTATCATCCAGTCTATATTAGCAGCAGACACAGTACGGTAGTCCACGGCTGTAGCTACCTCTGTGTCGGCAGTCGCTCGTCCATCCATAATTGTATACCACCTACCCGTGGATTTTTTTTCTTTTCTATCTTCTTGATACTAGTAGCTTACTTTAGGAGTCTGCAGTGCTGAGTCTGACAGACAGTGTCCAGCAGGTCCGTCATTACATAATATATACCTGTCCGGCTGCAGTACTAGTGTGATATATATATATATATTTTAATTTTATCTCATTATCATCCAGTCTATATTAGCAGCAGACACAGTACGGTAGTCCACGGCTGTAGCTACCTCTGTGTCGGCAGTCGCTCGTCCATCCATAATTGTATACCACCTACCCGTGGTTTTTTTTTTTTCTATCTTCTTGATACTAGTAGCTTACTTTAGGAGTCTGCAGTGCTGAGTCTGACAGACAGTGTCCAGCAGGTCCGTCATTACATAATATATACCTGTCCGGCTGCAGTACTAGTGTGATATATATATATATTTTAATTTTATCTCATTATCATCCAGTCTATATTAGCAGCAGACACAGTACGGTAGTCCACGGCTGTAGCTACCTCTGTGTCGGCAGTCGCTCGTCCATCCATAATTGTATACCACCTACCCGTGGTTTTTTTTTTTCTATCTTCTTGATACTAGTAGCTTACTTTAGGAGTCTGCAGTGCTGAGTCTGACAGACAGTGTCCAGCAGGTCCGTCATTACATAATATATACCTGTCCGGCTGCAGTACTAGTGTGATATATATATATATTTTTTAATTTTATCTCATTATCATCCAGTCTATATTAGCAGCAGACACAGTACGGTAGTCCACGGCTGTAGCTACCTCTGTGTCGGCAGTCGCTCGTCATCCATATGTATACTAGTATCCATCCATCTCCATTGTTTACCTGAGGTGCCTTTTAGTTGTGCCTATTAAAATATGGAGAACAAAAATGTTGAGGTTCCAAAAATAGGGAAAGATCAAGATCGACTTCCACCTCGTGCTGAAGCTGCTGCCACTAGTCATGGCCGAGACGATGAAATGCCAGCAACGTCGTCTGCCAAGGCCGATGCCCAATGTCATAGTACAGAGCATGTAAAATCCAAAACACCAAATATCAGTAAAAAAAAGGACTCAAAAATCTAAAATAAAATTGTCGGAGGAGAAGCGTAAACTTGCCAATATGCCATTTACCACACGGAGTGGCAAGGAACGGCTGAGGCCCTGGCCTATTTTCATGGCTAGTGGTTCAGCTTCCCATGAGGATGGAAGCACTCAGCCTCTCGCTAGAAAAATGAAAATACTCAAGCTGGCAAAAGCACAGCAAAGAACTGTGCGTTCTTCGAAATCCCAAATCCACAAGGAGAGTCCAATTGTGTCGGTTGCGATGCCTGACCTTCCCAACACTGGACGTGAAGAGCATGCGCCTTCCACCATTTGCACGCCCCCTGCAAGTGCTGGAAGGAGCACCCGCAGTCCAGTTCCTGATAGTCAGATTGAAGATGTCAGTGTTGAAGTACACCAGGATGAGGAGGATATGGGTGTTGCTGGCGCTGGGGAGGAAATTGACAAGGAGGATTCTGATGGTGAGGTGGTTTGTTTAAGTCAGGCACCCGGGGAGACACCTGTTGTCCGTGGGAGGAATAGGGCCATTGACATGCCTGGTGAAAATACCAAAAAAATCAGCTCTTCGGTGTGGAAGTATTTCAACAGAAATGCGGACAACATTTGTCAAGCCGTGTGTTGCCTTTGTCAAGCTGTAATAAGTAGGGGTAAGGACGTTAACCACCTCGGAACATCCTCCCTTATACGTCACCTGCAGCGCATTCATAATAAGTCAGTGACAAGTTCAAAAACTTTGGGCGACAGCGGAAGCAGTCCACTGACCAGTAAATCCCTTCCTCTTGTAACCAAGCTCACGCAAACCACCCCACCAACTCCCTCAGTGTCAATTTCCTCCTTCCCCAGGAATGCCAATAGTCCTGCAGGCCATGTCACTGGCAATTCTGACGAGTCCTCTCCTGCCTGGGATTCCTCCGATGCATCCTTGCGTGTAACGCCTACTGCTGCTGGCGCTGCTGTTGTTGCTGCTGGGAGTCGATGGTCATCCCAGAGGGGAAGTCGTAAGCCCACTTTTACTACTTCCACCAAGCAATTGACTGTCCAACAGTCCTTTGCGAGGAAGATGAAATATCACAGCAGTCATCCTGTTGCAAAGCGGATAACTGAGGCCTTGACAACTATGTTGGTGTTAGACGTGCGTCCGGTATCCGCCGTTAGTTCACAGGGAACTAGACAATTTCTTGAGGTAGTGTGCCCCCGTTACCAAATACCATCTAGGTTCCACTTCTCTAGGCAGGCGATACCGAGAATGTACACGGACGTCAGAAAAAGACTCACCAGTGTCCTAAAAAATGCAGTTGTACCCAATGTCCACTTAACCACGGACATGTGGACAAGTGGAGCAGGGCAGGGTCAGGACTATATGACTGTGACAGCCCACTGGGTAGATGTATGGACTCCCGCCGCAAGAACAGCAGCGGCGGCACCAGTAGCAGCATCTCGCAAACGCCAACTCTTTCCTAGGCAGGCTACGCTTTGTATCACCGGTTTCCAGAATACGCACACAGCTGAAAACCTCTTACGGCAACTGAGGAAGATCATCGCGGAATGGCTTACCCCAATTGGACTCTCCTGTGGATTTGTGGCATCGGACAACGCCAGCAATATTGTGTGTGCATTAAATATGGGCAAATTCCAGCACGTCCCATGTTTTGCACATACCTTGAATTTGGTGGTGCAGAATTATTTAAAAAACGACAGGGGCGTGCAAGAGATGCTGTCGGTGGCCAGAAGAATTGCGGGACACTTTCGGCGTACAGGCACCACGTACAGAAGACTGGAGCAACACCAAAAACGCCTGAACCTGCCCTGCCATCATCTGAAGCAAGAAGTGGTAACGAGGTGGAATTCAACCCTATATATGCTTCAGAGGTTGGAGGAGCAGCAAAAGGCCATTCAAGCCTATACAATTGAGCACGATATAGGAGGTGGAATGCACCTGTCTCAAGCGCAGTGGAGAATGATTTCAACGTTGTGCAAGGTTCTGATGCCCTTTGAACTTGCCACACGTGAAGTCAGTTCAGACACTGCCAGCCTGAGTCAGGTCATTCCCCTCATCAGGCTTTTGCAGAAGAAGCTGGAGACATTGAAGGAGGAGCTAACACTGAGCGATTCCGCTAGGCATGTGGGACTTGTGGATGGAGCCCTTAATTCGCTTAACAAGGATTCACGGGTGGTCAATCTGTTGAAATCAGAGCACTACATTTTGGCCACCGTGCTCGATCCTAGATTTAAAACCTACCTTGGATCTCTCTTTCCGGCAGACACAAGTCTGCTGGGGTTCAAAGACCTGCTGGTGAGAAAATTGTCAAGTCAAGTGGAACGCGACCTGTCAACATCTCCTCCTTCACATTCTCCCGCAACTGGGGGTGCGAGGAAAAGGCTCAGAATTCCGAGCCCACCCGCTGGCGGTGATGCAGGGCAGTCTGGAGCGACTGCTGATGCTGACATCTGGTCCGGACTGAAGGACCTGACAACGATTACGGACATGTCGTCTACTGTCACTGCATATGATTCTCTCCCCATTGAAAGAATGGTGGAGGATTATATGAGTGACCGCATCCAAGTAGGCACGTCACACAGTCCGTACTTATACTGGCAGGAAAAAGAGGCAATTTGGTGGATTCCAGTGGGGACGAATTGATAATCTGTGAGGAGGGGGATGTACACGGTGATATATCGGAGGATGATGATGAGGTGGACATCTTGCCTCTGTAGAGCCAGTTTGTGCAAGGAGAGATTAATTCCTTCTTTTTTGGTGGGGGTCCAAACCAACCCGTCATTTCAGTCACAGTCGTGTGGCAGACCCTGTCACTGAAATGATGGGTTGGTTAAAGTGTGCATGTCCTGTTTATACAACATAAGGGTGGGTGGGAGGGCCCAAGGACAATTCCATCTTGCACCTCTTTTTTCTTTAATTTTTCTTTGCGTCATGTGCAGTTTGGGGAGTGTTTTTTGGAAGGGCCATCCTGCGTGACACTGCAGTGCCACTCCTAGATGGGCCAGGTGTTTGTGTCGGCCCTCTAGGGTCGCTTATCTTACTCACACAGCTACCTCATTGCGCCTCTTTTTTTCTTTGCGTCATGTGCTGTTTAGGGAGTGTTTTTTGGAAGGGCCATCCTGCGTGACACTGCAGTGCCACTCCTAGATGGGCCAGGTGTTTGTGTCGGCCCTCTAGGGTCGCTTATCTTACTCACACAGCTACCTCATTGCGCCTCTTTTTTTCTTTGCGTCATGTGCTGTTTGGGGAGTGTTTTTTGGAAGGGCCATCCTGCGTGACACTGCAGTGCCACTCCTAGATGGGCCAGGTGTTTGTGTCGGCCACTAGGGTCGCTTATCTTACTCACACAGCTACCTCATTGCGCCTCTTTTTTTCTTTGCGTCATGTGCTGTTTGGGGAGTGTTTTTTGGAAGGGCCATCCTGCGTGACACTGCAGTGCCACTCCTAGATGGGCCAGGTGTTTGTGTCGGCCACTAGGGTCGCTTATCTTACTCACACAGCTACCTCATTGCGCCTCTTTTTTTCTTTGCGTCATGTGCTGTTTGGGGAGTGTTTTTTGGAAGGGCCATCCTGCGTGACACTGCAGTGCCACTCCTAGATGGGCCAGGTGTTTGTGTCGGCCACTAGGGTCGCTTATCTTACTCACACAGCTACCTCGGTGCAAATTTTAGTACTAAAAATAATATTGTGAGGTGTGAGGTGTTCAGAATAGACTGAAAATTAGTGGAAATTATGGTTTTTGAGGTTAATAATACTTTGGGATCAAAATGACCCCCAAATTCTATGATTTAAGCTGTTTTTTAGTGTTTTTTGAAAAAAACACCCGAATCCAAAACACACCCGAATCCGACAAAAAAAATTCGGTGAGGTTTTGCCAAAACGCGGTCGAACCCAAAACACGGCCGCGGAACCGAACCCAAAACCAAAACACAAAACCCGAAAAATTTCAAGTGCACATCTCTACTTTTTACTTCCCTATACTCATTGACAATAACATCTACAACCTCTCACCATAAAAAACTTTCACAAACCTCTGACACCCACATTTATCTCTCTCTTCTGCTTCTGATAGCTGGTGACATTTCACCAAATCCAGGACCCAGCCACTTGCATCACTCGCATTCACCTGATTCATAACAACATAGAAATCCAGCTAACCTCATAAACATCACATGTCTTCCATCACCCTCCAGATCACTAAAATGTGCCTTATGGAATGCACGCTCTGTTTGTAACAAATTAACATCCATCCATGACCTCTTCATATCTAACAACATCAATCTGCTGGCTATAACAGAAACCTGGCTCACACAATTTGACACAGCCTCCCCTGCAGCACTGGCACATGGTGGTCTCCACTTTACACACACCTCCAGACCCGATAACCATAAAGGAGGAGGAGTTGGACTTTTACTTTCCCAATCTTTTGCATATACTGTTCTACCACAGGTTCCATCACTCACATTTACATCATTTGAAGTACATTCCATTAGGGTTTACTCTCCTTTCTCTCTGCGTGTTGCAGCTATCTACCGCCCACCTGGGCATCCAAAACAATTTTTGGAAGATTTTTCTGCCTGGCTCCCTCACTTCCTATCTTCTGACATCTCCACCATTATCATGGGTGATTTCAATATTGCTATTGATTGTCCAAAATCTGCTGCGCATGCCTCCAAACTACTCTCTCTAACCTCCTCTCTTGGCCTCTCCCAATGGACTGACTCCTCTACTCATCAGGCGGGCCACTGCCTTGATCTAGTATTCACCAGACTATGCTCCATCGCTGAACTCACTAACACTCCTTTCCCCCTCTCAGATCACAACCTTATCACCTGCATGCTTTCCTCTGTTAATTCAAACCCTGTGTTGCGGAAGTTCTCCAATCTTCCTCAAACTCGCAGAAATATTAACACAATTAATCTTCAAGAACTTTCCACTTCACTCCAACAACTGCTTTCACCTATTTCTGCATTCACCTCTCCTGAGATGGCTGTATCACACCTTAATGAGACTCTAGAACTAGCCCTTGATGAAGTGGCTCCAGCTACCCATCACACTCCACATAGGCCTAGATGTCAACCATGGCACTCCAAATTAACAAGACAACTACAAAAACTCACACGAAAACTTGAACGTCAGTGGCGTAAATCTCGTATTTCAAGTGACTTCCTCACATAAAAGACAGTCTACCATTCTTATAAAAATGCCCTGGACACTGCCAAACAAACATATTTCCAAACTCTTATCTCTGCTCAAGCCTCTAACCCTAAAGACTCTTTAATACATTTAAATCACTTCTGAATCCTCCCGCACCTACCGCACCAGCCACTATCAAGGCACAGGATCTTGCTTCCTACTTCAAGGAGAAAATTGCTAAGATCCGAGATGAAATGGTATGCTCTTCGGCAGCCAGTGACCTGCTCCGTTCTTTACCTGAACCCTCTGGCACTCTTTCTTCATTTGATCCAACAAATGAAGATGAAGTATCATCACTCTTCTCATCCTGCTTCTCTACTACCTCTCCTCTTGATCCTTTACCCTCACAAATAAGTAAAGCTCTGTCTCTGGTGCTCATCCCTACCTTAACTAACATCTGTAATCTCTCTCTCTCTACTGGTATTTTTCCTTCACTCTTCAAGCATGCAGTGATTACTCCCATTTTAAAAAAACAAAATTCTGACCCTAATGCTCTCTCAAACTACCGCCCTATCTCTCAGCTCCCTTGTCTCTCTAAGCTACTTGAGAGACTTGCCTACACTCGACTCACACACTTTCTTAACTCATACACTTTGTTGGACCCACTTCAGTCAGGCTTCCATTCCCAACATTCCACAGAGACGGCACTGACTAAAGTGGTTAATGATTTGGTCACTATGAAGTCTAAAGGCCACTACTCACTACTTATTCTTCTAGACCTATCTGCTGCATTTGACACTGTAGACCACTCTCTTCTCATACAGACACTACAATCCCTAGGTCTTAAAGACACAGCCCTTTCTTGGTTCCTATCGTACCTATCTAATCGCTCCTTCAGTGTTCGCTTCTCTGAATCTACCTCCTCTTCGCTACCTCTTTCAGTTGGAGTACCGCAAGGCTCAGTCTTGGGTCTTCTGCTTTTCTCTATCTATACCTCATCTCTTGGTAAACTAATCAGCTCTTTTGGTTTTCAGTATCATCTGTACGCAGATGATACTCAAATCTACCTATCCTCCCCTGACTTGTCCCTATCTGTACTGGACCGTGTCACTGAATGCCTTTTTGCCATCTCATCCTGGATGACATCTCGCCACCTCAAACTTAATATTTCAAAGACAGAGTTAATTATATTTCCACCGGCCAATAGTAGGTACCAACCTGATATCTCTATCACTGTTGAAAACTCGACTATCTACCCTACCCCACAAGCTCGCTGCCTAGGTGTCATCCTTGACTCTGATCTGTCCTTTGTTCCCCACATTCAATCTGTCTCAAGATCATGTTACATGCATCTAAAAAACATATCCAAAATACGACCATACCTTACACAAGACACTGCTAAAACTCTAATCCACGCTCTCATTATCTCCCGCATTGATTATTGCAATAGTCTCCTAACTGGTCTTCCCTAAACGAGACTCTCACCACTACAATCCATTCTGAATGCAGCAGGGAGGCTTATCTTCCTCGCTAGACGTTCATCGTCTGCAGATCCACTCTGTCAGTCCCTCCATTGGTTACCTGTACTCTACTGCATTCAATATAAAATACTTTTACTCACACACAAGGCCATTAACCAAACTACACCAACGTACATCACTTCGCTTATCACAAAATATCTCCCAACCCGACCTCTTCGCTCTTCACAAGACCTGCGTCTCTCATCCACACTCATTACTCGCTCCCACTCACGACTGCAGGACTTTCATCGGGCTGCACCCACTCTGTGGAATGCCCTTCCACGCACAATAAGACTCTCCTCTAGTCTCCAAACCTTCAAGCGTTCCCTCAAAACTCACCTCTTTAGGCAAGCGTATCAAATTCCTGAACCGCCCACATAACTTTCATAAACCTTCCTATCAAATTACATCCACTCTGTACAGTCCACACATATCCTCACATGTCTTTTCAATCTATGCAATAGATAGCACCTTTCCTTGTGTACATATGCCTATTTCCCTATAGATTGTAAGCTTGCGAGCAGGGCCTTCCTACCTCTATGACTGTTATCACCCAGTTAGTTATTGTTATTTCAAATTGTAAAGCGCAACGGAATTTGCTGCGCTATATAAGAAACTGTTAATAAATAAAAATAATAAATGTGTTTTTCTATTCACTGCCTTGTTCCTTCTGATATTCCTGGTATTTTTCCCACTCCTTATAATTTGCAAATGGGCTCTTTCTCATATAACTTCCAATTTTTGTCTCTCTTCCCCTTTCATTATGGTCATCTCGTCTTGATCTTTTCTCATACTGATATACAGATATCTGAGACTTTCCCCTGTTCTATTCATTTTTCCTTTCCTTTTTTTCCTCCTGTTTTTTTATATGGTAGAGTCTCTCTTTGCTTAACGAGGACATTTTTTCCTCATAGTCTGACTCTGTTTCTTTGCAGTACTGACAATCTATTTCCTCACCTTCCTCATTTGAGGATGAAATATGTTTTTTGTCCCTATTAAATTTACGTACTTTCCTATCTATTAGTGACTTCTCGTTTTTCTTTATACTAGTTTCAATTCTTTTTTCTAGGTCCTTAAACTCTGGCATGTCTTTAAAAGGAATAATAACCTCTCTGAGGTATAACATTTCTGTTTCCAAATCAGCTAATTCTCTTTTTCGATTCTCAATAATTAGTTTAATTTAAAAAAAGGAGCATTTTCTCAGTATTTTCTCCCAGTTCTCTTTAAATTCTACACTTGCAGAAGATGCTGCCTTTTGTATTTTTAGGCCCTTTGGGACAATTTGGTTGGACAGATATTTTTCTAATGTGACCATTTCCCACCAAATCTTGTTTTCCTTCAATAATACACCTTCTAATTTTCTCATTATACTCTCTAGATCTTCATCAATTAATACTATTGAATCGCCATCATCAATAAAAACATAATCAAATGTTGTTTTCTGATTTTCTCGGTATTTGAACATATTTGCAGCATCCCAATAATCCTACACGTGTAGAAAAAAGAGAATGTGATTATAATGGGTGCGCTAAATGACAGTGTGCATACTAAAAGGAGGATTCCACCTGCCTCCACCACAAATATGACAAAGAAAAAAAGAGCAGTGTGACTTACCCAGCGCTACTGTTTAGTGAGTCCCATCCATGTATTCAATCTTCAACTAATGTTCCTCATTCCAGGTTGTACCCAAATATTGAAAGGAATTTATATAGTGAAGTACAGCTTTCAATGGATGACAATAACATGCATATCAAAATTACAATTAAAAAATCATATAAAATACATGGTTAAAACTCCACACATAAGGTTCAAATATAGCAGCCTAGAAAGCCGTGATGTGGCAATTACCGGAGGTATATGAACCGACAGTCACCAGTTCAAAAAAAGGCTGATCAATATGAGTTCTGGGTTTCTCACAATCAGTGCACATCTTGCTCCACGGTTCCTGTCACCACCGCGTCTCCGCTTGCTGCTGTAATCCTGGTGCTTCAGACGCGTTTCTACTAGAGATGAGCGGGTTCGGTTTCTCTGAATCCGAACCCGCATGAACTTCATGTTTTTTTTCACGGGTCCGAGCGACTCGGATCTTCCCGCCTTGCTCGGTTAACCCGAGCGCGCCCGAACGTCATCATGACGCTGTCGGATTCTCGCGAGACTCGGATTCTATATAAGGAGCCGCGCGTCGCCGCCATTTTCACACGTGCATTGAGATTGATAGGGAGAGGACGTGGCTGGCGTCCTCTCCATTTAGATTAGGAGAGAGAGAGAGAGATTGACCTGAGGCTGATACTGTAGAAGAGAGTGCAGAGTTTAGTGACTGACCACAGTGACCACCAGCAGTGCAGTTGTTTTATTTAATATATCCGTTCTCTGCCTGAAAAAACGGTACACACAGTGACTCAGTCACATACCATATCTGTGTGCACTGCTCAGCCCAGTGTGCTGCATGCCTGCATCATCTATGTATATATTATATATCTGACTGTGCTCAGCTCACACAGCTTATAATTGTGGGGGAGACTGGGGAGCACTGCAGTGCCAGTTATAGGTTATAGCAGGAGCCAGGAGTACAAGACAGTCACATACCATATCTGTGTGCACTGCTCAGCCCAGTGTGCTGCATCATCTATGTATATATTATATATCGGACTGTGCTCAGCTCACACAGCTTATAATTGTGGGGGAGACTGGGGAGCACTGCAGTGCCAGTTATAGGTTATAGCAGGAGCCAGGAGTACATATTATATTAAAATTAAACAGTGCACACTTTTGCTGCAGGAGTGCCACTGCCAGTGTGACTGACCAGTGACCTGACCACACTGACCACCAGTATAGTTAGTAGTATACTATATTGTGATTGCCTGAAAAAGTTAAACACTCGTCGTGTGACTTCACTTGTGTGGTGTTTTTTTTTTTATTCTATAAAAAACTCATTCTGCTGACAGACAGTGTCCAGCAGGTCCGTCATTATATAATATATATACCTGTCCGGCTGCAGTAGTGATATATATATATTTTTTATATCATTATTTATCATCCAGTCGCAGCAGACACAGTACGGTAGTTCACGGCTGTAGCTACCTCTGTGTCGGCACTCGGCAGTCCATCCATAATTGTATACCACCTACCCGTGGTTTTTTTTTACTTTCTTCTTTATACATACATACTACTACATCTCTTTATCAACCAGTCTATATTAGCAGCAGACACAGTACAGTACGGTAGTTCACGGCTGTGGCTACCTCTGTGTCGGCACTCGGCAGTCCGTCCATAATTGTAAACCACCTAACCGTGGTTTTATTTTCTTTCTTCTTTATACATACATACTACGACATCTCTTTATCAACCAGTCTATATTAGCAGCAGACACAGTACAGTACGGTAGTTCACGGCTGTGGCTACCTCTGTGTCGGCACTCGGCAGTCCGTCCATAATTGTATACCACCTACCCGTGGTTTTTTTTTCTTTCTTCTTCATACATACATACTACGACATCTCTTTATCAACCAGTCTATATTAGCAGCAGACACAGTACAGTACGGTAGTTCACGGCTGTGGCTACCTCTGTGTCGGCACTCGGCAGTCCGTCCATAATTGTATACCACCTAACCGTGGTTTTTTTTTCTTTCTTCTTTATACATACATACTACGACATCTCTTTATCAACCAGTCTATATTAGCAGCAGACACAGTACAGTACGGTAGTTCACGGCTGTGGCTACCTCTGTGTCGGCACTCGGCAGTCCGTCCATAATTGTATACCACCTAACCGTGGTTTTTTTTTCTTTATTCTTCATACATACATACTACGACATCTCTTTATCAACCAGTCTATATTAGCAGCAGACACAGTACAGTACGGTAGTTCACGGCTGTGGCTACCTCTGTGTCGGCACTCGGCAGTCCGTCCATAATTGTATACCACCTACCCGTGGTTTTTTTTTCTTTCTTCTTTATACATACATACTACTACATCTCTTTATCAACCAGTCTATATTAGCAGCAGACACAGTACAGTACGGTAGTTCACGGCTGTGGCTACCTCTGTGTCGGCACTCGGCAGTCCGTCCATAATTGTATACCACCTACCCGTGGTTTTTTTTTCTTTCTTCTTCATACATACATACTACGACATCTCTTTATCAACCAGTCTATATTAGCAGCAGACACAGTACAGTACGGTAGTTCACGGCTGTGGCTACCTCTGTGTCGGCACTCGGCAGTCCGTCCATAATTGTATACCACCTAACCGTGGTTTTTTTTTCTTTCTTCTTCATACATACATACTACGACATCTCTTTATCAACCAGTCTATATTAGCAGCAGACACAGTACGGTAGTTCACGGCTGTAGCTACCTCTGTGTCGGCACTCGGCAGTCCGTCCATAATTGTATACTAGTATCCATCCATCTCCATTGTTTACCTGAGGTGCCTTTTAGTTGTGCCTATTAAAATATGGAGAACAAAAATGTTGAGGTTCCAAAATTAGGGAAAGATCAAGATCCACTTCCACCTCGTGCTGAAGCTGCTGCCACTAGTCATGGCCGAGACGATGAAATGCCAGCAACGTCGTCTGCCAAGGCCGATGCCCAATGTCATAGTACAGAGCATGTCAAATCCAAAACACCAAATATCAGTAAAAAAAGGACTCCAAAACCTAAAATAAAATTGTCGGAGGAGAAGCGTAAACTTGCCAATATGCCATTTACCACACGGAGTGGCAAGGAACGGCTGAGGCCCTGGCCTATGTTCATGGCTAGTGGTTCAGCTTCACATGAGGATGATAGCACTCAGCCTCTCGCTAGAAAAATGAAAAGACTCAAGCTGGCAAAAGCAGTAGCACCGCAAAGAACTGTGCGTTCTTCGAAATCCCAAATCCACAAGGAGAGTCCAATTGTGTCGGTTGCGATGCCTGACCTTCCCAACACTGGACGTGAAGAGCATGCGCCTTCCACCATTTGCACGCCCCCTGCAAGTGCTGGAAGGAGCACCCGCAGTCCAGTTCCTGATAGTCAGATTGAAGATGTCAGTGTTGAAGTACACCAGGATGAGGAGGATATGGGTGTTGCTGGCGCTGGGGAGGAAATTGACCAGGAGGATTCTGATGGTGAGGTGGTTTGTTTAAGTCAGGCACCCGGGGAGACACCTGTTGTCCGTGGGAGGAATATGGCCGTTGACATGCCTTGTGAAAATACCAAAAAAATCAGCTCTTCGGTGTGGAACTATTTCAACAGAAATGCGGACAACAGGTGTCAAGCCGTGTGTTCCCTTTGTCAAGCTGTAATAAGTAGGGGTAAGGACGTTAACCACCTCGGAACATCCTCCCTTATACGTCACCTGCAGCGCATTCATAATAAGTCAGTGACAAGTTCAAAAACTTTGGGTGACAGCGGAAGCAGTCCACTGACCAGTAAATCCCTTCCTCTTGTAACCAAGCTCACGCAAACCACCCCACCAACTCCCTCAGTGTCAATTTCCTCCTTCCCCAGGAATGCCAATAGTCCTGCAGGCAATGTCACTGGCAATTCTGACGAGTCCTCTCCTGCCTGGGATTCCTCCGATGCATCCTTGCGTGTAACGCCTACTGCTGCTGGCGCTGCTGTTGTTGCTGCTGGGAGTCGATGGTCATCCCAGAGGGGAAGTCGTAAGCCCACTTGTACTACTTCCAGTAAGCAATTGACTGTTCAACAGTTCTTTGCGAGGAAGATGAAATATCACAGCAGTCATCCTGCTGCAAAGCGGATAACTGAGGCCTTGACAACTATGTTGGTGTTAGACGTGCGTCCGGTATCCGCCGTTAGTTCACAGGGAACTAGACAATTTATTGAGGCAGTGTGCCCCCGTTACCAAATACCATCTAGGTTCCACTTCTCTAGGCAGGCGATACCGAGAATGTACACGGACGTCAGAAAAAGACTCACCAGTGTCCTAAAAAATGCAGTTGTACCCAATGTCCACTTAACCACGGACATGTGGACAAGTGGAGCAGGGCAGGGTCAGGACTATATGACTGTGACAGCCCACTGGGTAGATGTATGGACTCCCGCCGCAAGAACAGCAGCGGCGGCACCAGTAGCAGCATCTCGCAAACGCCAACTCTTTCCTAGGCAGGCTACGCTTTGTATCACCGGTTTCCAGAATACGCACACAGCTGAAAACCTCTTACGGCAACTGAGGAAGATCATCGCGGAATGGCTTACCCCAATTGGACTCTCCTGTGGATTTGTGGCATCGGACAACGCCAGCAATATTGTGTGTGCATTAAATATGGGCAAATTCCAGCACGTCCCATGTTTTGCACATACCTTGAATTTGGTGGTGCAGAATTATTTAAAAAACGACAGGGGCGTGCAAGAGATGCTGTCGGTGGCCAGAAAAATTGCGGGACACTTTCGGCGTACAGGCACCACGTACAGAAGACTGGAGCACCACCAAAAACTACTGAACCTGCCCTGCAATCATCTGAAGCAAGAAGTGGTAACGAGGTGGAATTCAACCCTCTATATGCTTCAGAGGTTGGAGGAGCAGCAAAAGGCCATTCAAGCCTATACAATTGAGCACGATATAGGAGGTGGAATGCACCTGTCTCAAGCGCAGTGGAGAATGATTTCAACGTTGTGCAAGGTTCTGATGCCCTTTGAACTTGCCACACGTGAAGTCAGTTCAGACACTGCCAGCCTGAGTCAGGTCATTCCCCTCATCAGGCTTTTGCAGAAGAAGCTGGAGACATTGAAGGAGGAGCTAACACGGAGCGATTCCGCTAGGCATGTGGGACTTGTGGATGGAGCCCTTAATTCGCTTAACAAGGATTCACGGGTGGTCAATCTGTTGAAATCAGAGCACTACATTTTGGCCACCGTGCTCGATCCTAGATTTAAAGCCTACCTTGGATCTCTCTTTCCGGCAGACACAAGTCTGCTGGGGTTGAAAGACCTGCTGGTGAGAAAATTGTCAAGTCAAGCGGAACGCGACCTGTCAACATCTCCTCCTTCACATTCTCCCGCAACTGGGGGTGCGAGGAAAAAATTCAGAATTCCGAGCCCACCCGCTGGCGGTGATGCAGGGCAGTCTGGAGCGACTGCTGATGCTGACATCTGGTCCGGACTGAAGGACCTGACAACGATTACGGACATGTCGTCTACTGTCACTGCATATGATTCTCTCACCATTGAAAGAATGGTGGAGGATTATATGAGTGACCGCATCCAAGTAGGCACGTCACACAGTCCATACTTATACTGGCAGGAAAAAGAGGCAATTTGGAGGCCATTGCACAAACTGGCTTTATTCTACCTAAGTTGCCCTCCCACAAGTGTGTACTCCGAAAGAGTGTTTAGTGCCGCCGCTCACCTTGTCAGCAATCGGCGTACGAGGTTACATCCAGAAAATGTGGAGAAGATGATGTTCATTAAAATGAATTATAATCAATTCCTCCGCGGAGACATTGACCAGCAGCAATTGCCTCCACAAAGTACACAGGGAGCTGAGATGGTGGATTCCAGTGGGGACGAATTGATAATCTGTGAGGAGGGGGATGTACACGGTGATATATCGGAGGGTGATGATGAGGTGGACATCTTGCCTCTGTAGAGCCAGTTTGTGCAAGGAGAGATTAATTGCTTCTTTTTTGGGGGGGGTCCAAACCAACCCGTCATATCAGTCACAGTCGTGTGGCAGACCCTGTCACTGAAATGATGGGTTGGTTAAAGTGTGCATGTCCTGTTTTGTTTATACAACATAAGGGTGGGTGGGAGGGCCCAAGGACAATTCCATCTTGCACCTCTTTTTTCTTTTATTTTTCTTTGCGTCATGTGCTGTTTGGGGAGGGTTTTTTGGAAGGGACATCCTGCGTGACACTGCAGTGCCACTCCTAAATGGGCCCGGTGTTTGTGTCGGCCACTAGGGTCGCTAATCTTACTCACACAGTCAGCTACCTCATTGCGCCTCTTTTTTTCTTTGCGTCATGTGCTGATTGGGGAGGGTTTTTTGGAAGGGACATCCTGCGTGACACTGCAGTGCCACTCCTAAATGGGCCCGGTGTTTGTGTCGGCCACTAGGGTCGCTAATCTTACTCACACAGTCAGCTACCTCATTGCGCCTCTTTTTTTCTTTGCGTCATGTGCTGATTGGGGAGGGTTTTTTGGAAGGGACATCCTGCGTGACACTGCAGTGCCACTCCTAAATGGGCCCGGTGTTTGTGTCGGCCACTAGGGTCGCTAATCTTACTCACACAGTCAGCTACCTCATTGCGCCTCTTTTTTTCTTTGCGTCATGTGCTGATTGGGGAGGGTTTTTTGGAAGGGACATCCTGCGTGACACTGCAGTGCCACTCCTAAATGGGCCCGGTGTTTGTGTCGGCCACTAGGGTCGCTAATCTTACTCACACAGTCAGCTACCTCATTGCGCCTCTTTTTTTCTTTGCGTCATGTGCTGATTGGGGAGGGTTTTTTGGAAGGGACATCCTGCGTGACACTGCAGTGCCACTCCTAAATGGGCCCGGTGTTTGTGTCGGCCACTAGGGTCGCTAATCTTATTCACACAGTCAGCTACCTCATTGCGCCTCTTATTTTCTTTGCGTCATGTGCTGATTGGGGAGGGTTTTTTGGAAGGGACATCCTGCGTGACACTGCAGTGCCACTCCTAAATGGGCCCGGTGTTTGTGTCGGCCACTAGGGTCGCTAATCTTACTCACACAGTCAGCTACCTCATTGCGCCTCTTTTTTTCTTTGCGTCATGTGCTGATTGGGGAGGGTTTTTTGGAAGGGACATCCTGCGTGACACTGCAGTGCCACTCCTAAATGGGCCCGGTGTTTGTGTCGGCCACTAGGGTCGCTAATCTTACTCACACAGTCAGCTACCTCATTGCGCCTCTTTTTTTCTTTGCGTCATGTGCTGATTGGGGAGGGTTTTTTGGAAGGGACATCCTGCGTGACACTGCAGTGCCACTCCTAAATGGGCCCGGTGTTTGTGTCGGCCACTAGGGTCGCTAATCTTACTCACACAGTCAGCTACCTCATTGCGCCTCTTTTTTTCTTTGCGTCATGTGCTGATTGGGGAGGGTTTTTTGGAAGGGACATCCTGCGTGACACTGCAGTGCCACTCCTAAATGGGCCCGGTGTTTGTGTCGGCCACTAGGGTCGCTTATCTTACTCACACAGTCAGCTACCTCATTGCGCCTCTTTTTTTCTTTGCGTCATGTGCTGATTGGGGAGGGTTTTTTGGAAGGGACATCCTGCGTGACACTGCAGTGCCACTCCTAGATGGGCCAGGTGTTTGTGTCGGCCACTAGTGTCGCTTAGCTTAGTCATCCAGCGACCTTGGTGCAAATTTTAGGACTAAAAATAATATTGTGAGGTGTGAGGTATTCAGAATAGACTGAAAATGAGTGGAAATTATGGTTTTTGAGGTTAATAATAATATGGGATCAAAATGACCCCCAAATTCTATGATTTAAGCTGTTTTTTAGTGTTTTTTTAAAAAAACACCCGAATCCAAAACACACCCGAATCCGACAAAAAAAATTCGGTGAGGTTTTGCCAAAACGCGGTCGAAACCAAAACACGGCCGCGGAACCGAACCCAAAACCAAAACACAAAACCCGAAAAATTTCAGGCGCTCATCTATAGTTTCTACCTCGGCACTGAGGACTTTTTCAAGGAGTCCAGATGAATGAGTGTGGAGTGTCCATCATGCGGGATTTAAAAAGGGTACCCTATCCAATAGTGTGGCATTGGACACAGTTGATCCCTATACAGAAAGGTGAATGGGAACTTTCCCTTTTTTTTCCTGTCTTTGCTGATACAAATAATACCCACGCATGTACAATAGTAAAATTGATGTATATTTTTATTTTTAGCCCTTGGTAGCGGGAGGATGATTTTGCATAAGATGACTTTCTAAGAGATATTATTTATGGACTCTATTTATGGTTGCTATGGCACCGAGAAAAAGGACGATGCTAATGAACTGTGTCCTGTAATAATGGATCGGGAGGAAGGAGGAAATGTTTATTAGGGATAGGGTACCCTTTTTAAAACCCGCATGATGGACACTCCACTCTCATTCATCTGGACTCCTTGAAAAAGACCCCAGTGCCGGGGTAGAAACGCGTTGGAAGCACCAGGATTATAGCGGCAAGCGGAGACGCGGTGGTGACAGGATCCGTGGAGCCAGATCTGCACTGATTGTAGGAAAACATGGGACTCCTATTGATCAGGCTGTTTTTGAACTGGCGACTGTCGGTTCATATACCTCTGGTAATTGCCACATCACGGCTTTCTAGGCTGCTGTATTTGAACCTTATGTGTGGAGTTTTAACCATGTATTTTATATTATTTTTTTATTGTAATTTTGATATGCATGTTATTGTCATCCATTAAAAGCTGTACTTCACTATATAAATTCCTTTCAATATTTTTGGTACAACTCGGAATGAGGAACATTAGTTGAAGATTGAATACATGGATGGGACTAAACAGTAGCGCTGGATAAGTCATACTGCTCTTTTTTTCTTTGTCATATTTGTAGTGGAGGCAGGTGGAATCCTCCTTTTAGTATGCACACTGTCAGTTAGCGCACCCATTATAATCATATTCCCTTTTTTTCTACACGTGTATCTTTTTCCTCGTTTTGGATTATTGGGGTGCTGCAATATGTTCAAATACAGAGAAAATCGGAAAACAACATTTGATTATGTTTTTAGAGAATATGGCGATTCAATAGTATTAATTGATGAAGATCTAGAGAGTATAATGAGAAAATTAGAAGGTGTATTATTGAAGGAAAACAAGATTTGGTGGGAAATGGTCACATTAGAAAAATATCTGTCCAACCAAATTGTCCCAAAGGGCTTAAAAATACAAAAGGCAGCATTTTCTGCAAGTGTAGAATTTAAAGAGAACTGGGAGAAAATACTGAGAACATGCTCTTTTACATTAATTAAACTAATTATTGAGAATCGATAAAGAGAATTAGCTGATTTAGAAATAGAAATGTTAAACCTCAAAGAGGTTATTATTCCTTTTAAAGACATGCCAGAGTTTAAGGACCTAGAAAAAAGAATTGAAACTAGTATAAAGAAAAACGAGAAGTCACTAATAGATAGGAAAGTACGTAAATTTAATAGGGACTATTACCTAATATTACTAAAGAGAGTATAAGAACTGAAGGGAAAACTAAGATATTTAACCTAACCTCACATATTTTGGCAAAGGAAGAAATAAGTGTATTAGAAAAGGGACTCAAATATGACCCCTCACTACCATTAAATAAATTTATAAGGAAATGGTTTATTAAAAAATTCTTTATGAATAAAGAGAATAATGGTGAGACGGTCGATGTAGAAATGCAGAATACACCGTTCAAACCAAAATCAGTGTTCAGTCCTACACATATGAGAGGTAATTTCCTAGAAATATTCTTGAGTCTGTGTTTAGATGAGGTTCAAAGTTTAGAGACAAAAAATATTAAACACAACCTCACCAAAAAAGAACGCTTAGCCCTAAAAAACCTAAGAGAAAATGCAGAGCTGGTTATTAAACTGGCAGATAGGGGGTGGGGTTGTGATTATGTCCAAAACATGGTATGATAATGAGATTTTGAGACAATTGGAAGACTGGACAACATACCACAAATTGAGAATGGACCCCACTAATGGAAGAATAAGTTATTTAGAGATTTTTCTAGACAAATATAGAAAATTGGCGGTCCTGGGAGAGAAATAATATACATTTCTAATGAACCAAGCACCAGTAACGCCAGTAAATTACATTCTTCCAAAAATCCATAAGGATATAACTAGTCCGCCCGGAAGACCTATAGGGGTATATTCAATTGAAGTCGAAAGCTGCCGTCTGTCAAAAAGACGGCAGTTTTCAACTTTTTTAGGTCGGAAGGGCTTCTGACCTATTTAATATAACCCCAAATTTTTCGACAAGTCAAGGAATCAACTTGTCGAAAAGCACGTGGATCTGCGGAATAGCTGCCGATCCACGTGCTTGTGCCGAAAACGGGGCCAAAACCGACAGGTGTTGGCCCCCTATTCGACCATCTCAATTCGACTTTAAAAATAGTCGAAGTGAGATGGGGAGAGCAGCGCCGGAGACGGGGAGAGCCGCGCCGGAGACGGGGAGAGACAAGCCAGGGACGGGATGTCACAGCAGCCACTCACAGCAGCATCCACCAGGCTCCAGCAAGCGAGACCTTGCTTGCTGGAGACGGATGGACGCTGCTCTGAGTGGCGGCTGTGATGCAGGGACAGGGAGAGGAGGGATAGGGAGAGGCAGAGTGATGGGGTGGAAGACGGGGAAGAGCTGCAGGCAGATGGGGGAGAGCAGCGCTACATATAGCCGCTGCTGTAGCGCTGCTCTACCCCATCTGCCAGCGGCTCTCCCCCGTCTTCCCTCCCGCATCTCAATTCGACTTTTTTAAAAGTCGAATTGAGATGTCATTGAATAGCCCAGGTCGGATCCATTCTGACAAATGAATTTCGAAATGGATTTGACTTCAATTGAATATACCACATAGTGTCCTGTATCAATTCGTTTACGGCTAATCTATCTAAATTTATAGATTACTACTTGAAACCTTTACTGAATAAAAACCGCTCCCATTTGAAGGATACAAAAGACTTAAATTATTTAGATAAAATTAAATGGGAAGAAGGATGGTTGTTAGTGCCGGCTGATGTTCGATTTATACACTATCATCAAACATTCCCATGGTCTAAAAGCCATGAAGATGTTTTTACAGGCCAGCACACTTGGGAAAATTTACAGGAATTGATTAAAGAAGGAGAGCAGTTTATTCTTATGCACAAATATTTTCTTGTTGATGATTATTTTTATTTGCAAAAGGTCGGGACTGCGATGGGCAGCAGGTGTTCTACAAGTTATGCGAACATCTTTATGGGCCAATAGGAGAAAGAGACAATATGGAATATCAACCTGTTTGGAGCAAATCTGGTGTCCTGGTCCCGATATATAGACAATGTTATTTTTATCTGGAGAGGAGGCACTGAACTTTTAAATGAATTTTATACGTATTTAAATACGAATAATCATAATATAGAGTTTACCTCTGAAACTAATGAGACATACATTTTTTAGATGTCACCATATATGTGGAACAAAATCAGCTACATACTATGTGCTTCACCAAACCAACTGACTCCGGGACATATTTGCAAGCAGATAGTTGCCACCATCCAAATTGGTTGGGGTCAATCCCAGACGGTCAGTTGAGAAGAGTAAAACAAAATTGTTCAAAAGAAGAGAACTATTTACAGCAAGCTAAAATAATGAAAGAAAAATTTATAGCTTCAGGATATCAACCACACAAAATAGAAAAAACAGCAGAAAACATCAAAGAAGTGGATAGAAAATAACTATTAGTAACTAAACCATCTACATCTACTAACAATTCCATACATGAATGGGCATTTGTTACCACTTTCAGTGGTCAGTATAAATCATTGGAAAAAATTATTACTAGACATTGGGGAATATTAAGAAAAGACCTAATCATTGGAAGTCATCTACAGACTAAACCCAGATGTATTTATAGGAAGGCCCCCAATATTAGCACAAATATTGTCAAAAGTGCATACCCCCCAAAGAGATCAGGTTCCTTAGTGAAAGCTAAGGGGTTTTATAGATGTGGATCTTGTACAGGGTGTAGAGAGATAAAGGGTGACAGTAAAAAGCTACCCGAAATTAACGGAAGAAATGTCAAAATAAATGAGTTCATGACTTGTAACACTAAAAACATAGTGTATGGCATAGTCTTCATGTGGATTATATTACATTGGTCGCACACTCAGACCATTAAAAGTGCCTTTAAGTGAACACCTACGTAATATTAGAAAAGGAGTACAAACTCATGCACTGTCGGAGCATTTTAGACAGAAATACAATAGTTCCATCAATGAGATTAAGAGGTTCTTTGGTCTTAAATGGGTGTCAGGTCACTGGAGACAACGAGATTTGGCTAGTCAATTAGCAAAGGCAGAGATGAGAGCAATCTTCGAATTGAGGACATTACAACCAGGGGGCATTAACTTGGACTTCGAAATTAACTGGTTTTGCGAGGGTCTTGCTTGGTATTATGTGCTAACCTGAGGTGAATGGTAACTTTCCCTTTTTTTCCTGTCTTTGCTGATACAAATAATACCCACGCATGTACAATTGTAAAATTGAAGTATATTTTTAGTTCTTGGTAGCGTGAGGATGATTTTGCATAAGATGACTTTCTAAGAGATATTATTTATGGACACTATTTATGGTTGCTATGGCACCGGGAAAAGAACAATGCTGATGAACTGTGTCCTGTAATAACGGATCGGGAGGAAGGAGGAAATGTTTATTTTGTCATCATGACAACATCTTGGTAGTGACGTATCGGGACTTAAGACAGGAAGCTGAATTATATATATAGGATTACAAAGCAAAGGGGCGGTAGTGTTTATCCGTCACCCTGGCAATGCCCCAGAAGTGACGGATTGGGACTCAGAAATAGGAAGTTACATGTATAGAACTACATGGATGCCGGGCTCAGCAAAGGATCACGGGACTTGTAGTTGATTTCTGTATAGGGATCAGCTGCATCCGACGCCGCACTATTGGATAGGGTACCCTTTTTAAAACCCGCATGATGGACACTCCACACTCATTCATCTGGACTCCTTGAAAAAGACCCCAGTGCCGGGGTAGAAACGCGTTGGAAGCACCAGGATTATAGCGGCAAGCTGAGAAACAGTGGTGACAGGATCCGGGGAGCGAGATCTGCACTGATTGTGAGAAACCCGGGACTCATATTGATCAGGCTGTTTTTGAACTGGCGACTGTCGGTTCATATACCTCCGGTAATTGCCACATCATGGCTTTCTAGGCTGCTATATTTTAACCTTATGTGTGGAGTTTTAGCCATGTATTTTATATGATTTTTTTGTTGTCATTTTGATATGCATGTTATTGTCATCCATTAACAGCTGTACTTCACTATATAAATTCCTTTCAATATTTTGGGTACAACCCGGAATGAGGAACATTAGCTGAAGATTGAATACATGGATGGAACTAAACAGTAGCACTGGATAAGTCATACTGCTCTTTTTTTCTTTGTCCACTGGGACAGGGACTGATGTGAATTGGCAAATATTTTCTGTAAAGCGCTGCGGAATGTGTGTGCTATATAAATAAATAAATAGCGTGGCCCGCATAGCACGCCACCATGCCCGCAGCGTGGCAAGCCCAGTGAGCCCGCAAGGGGCTCATTTACGCTCGCCCAGCTGTTTGTATGCCAGCGGTCGGGATCCATACTACACCCGTCAGCAGTGACTCCTGAGCAGTTACAGCAAATCACTGTTCTTGCAAAGAATCTCCTTAGTGTCACCCCTGGCAGAATCTGAAGAATCTGGGAGATTTGACCTACAAAACAGGGCAGCAGGAGATTTGACTGAAACAGGAACCTTCTGCAGGATGCGGGAGGGTTGGCAACTATGCCCTAACCCTCCCTTCCCGCAGTCTAACCCTAACCTCCACACTTAGTGCCTTACCCTAACCATCCCCTGGAGGTGTATAATGCTAACCTCCGTCCCGCTGCCTAAACCTAACCCTCCTTCCCCTGCTACCTGACCCTAACCCCCTCGCCCTCGGGTGCTTAACCCTGACTTACCCTTCCCGCAGCGTAACCCTAACCTTCCTGCTTGCCCTCGCACCCTAACCCCCTGCCTGACACCTAAACCTAACCCCCATCCCCAGGTCCTATACCTAACCTTTGGGCCATACTTACGGTCGGGATGCCGGCAGTTGGCATTCTGGCGTTGGTCTCCTGGTCCATTTGGTGTTCCGATGTTGGGATTCTGAAGGGTGTCGGGATTCCGCCGTCTGTATTTCGGTGGCCAGTATCCCAACAGCTGGCATCTTGACCGCAACCTATAGGCCCTGGACAAAGAAATGCACTGGGGCCCCTACCCACTCATTCACAGAAATACATTTTTTAAATCCTAAGTTTTCCGTCCTGCTGTCCCGCACCTTCTCTCCACATGCTTTACGCCAATGAGTATGCTGACAGCCATTCAGTATCTGCAGGCTGGGAGGCAGGTAGAGAATGCTGCCACGCCACTCTGTTGGTATGTAATTCACAGTCAGAGCGGCCAGGCATCGTTCTCCGTATTTCTTCCAAGAAGTTCTGGCTGCACTAACCTTCCCTTGCTAGAAGGCCTCTATAATCGTGGGCCCCTGGGCCCAATAAGCCCATACGTTAAGATGGCCTTGTAGTGAAAGACTTTCTTTAAGAATTGCAGATTGAAGAGGTTAAAAGAAATGTGCTTCAGTCATAGATGAAACAAGGCTCAGTGGGGAAGGGGGATTGATTGGCTTGGGTTTTGGAGAGGGAGCATCAACAGGGGAACCTCTACCAGAGCAAGGATTCGAGTAATTCATTCTCTCCAGCAGATCCACTTGCTCATTCACCGCTTAAGCCGAAAATGGGTGTAGTATGGTTTGCCGGTGGTTGTGGTCCCGGCGACCAGCATACCGGTGCCGGAATCCTGACCGCGGCATGCCGACAGCTGGGCGAGCGCAAATGAGTCCCTTGCGGGCACGGTGGTGCGCCACGCTATGTATTCTCCCTCCAGGGGGGTCGTGAACCACCAAGAGGGAGAAAAGGTGTCGGTATGATGGCGGTCGGGATTCCGGCGCCGCTATGGTGGTCGCCGGGAGCCCGGTCGCCGGCAACCTGAAGACCACCCCCGGAAATTCCCCTCTCACATAATGTACAGGAATGAGGGGTTTCTTTAGAAGCATTGAGGGCCCTTCAAAGTGCTATGGGTTCCACAAAGTTCTGTATGTGGTCACATCTGCAGTTAAACATACATGCATGCTTAGGAGGTAGAATGAAGTGGATTTACACATACAGTACATGGAAATCTGCTGGGCTATTCAGAGTAGCATGGAAGTCAGTCAAACCTCCACATGTGGCTAAGTGGGTGAAAATGGGAAGCAACTGGGCATTCACACTTAGCAAAAGTTGGCTGTTGACATGTAGATGGAGCTGTAGCCTATTCTGAGGCAAGAATACACAAAGATCCGGCAAATTCAGATGGAGGTTTTCCCACTAGGATATTGATAGTATAAATTCATACTGATAGCGTTGATGGCTGTTCTCACAATCACATCGATAGGGGAGATGCAGCCATCCAGTGGTGGCCATCTCAAAATATGTCAGGGAATCTCTGGCTATTTCAGTGCTTTGCATTTGGCTCTGAATCTGGGCCTCTGTGGACATGTTTTTTGTCAGTACATCCAGTGTCTGCAGTCATTAAACTTTTGATGGTGTGTAGTAATAGAGCATGAGTGCAAAAACAAAACTAAGCTTTGTCTGCTATCACATTAAAATGCATTTTTTTTCCTTCTTCCAATGCACTTGTAACACTCCGGGGTTGGCAGGTATGTCTAAGTGCTTGGAAGAGGTATCACAGATGTTCGGCGGCTTTGTGACAGACCTTTTCCCTAAAGTGTTCTCCCCCATACCTTGTCAGTACTACTCTGCTCAGAAAGGTAGGATAGATTGATACGCAACAGGAATGTATAGACAGCAATTGAAACAGAATCTCTTTTTTATTAAGCCCCAAAGAACACTGGATTAAAGGGGGTGATTAGTTATTTGGCAAAAATTAGACAATCCCAAGAATAAGATGGTATTGAAGAAGATTAGAAAAATCACAGTTGACCTTAGCTTACAATGTACTGAAACATTTAGTAATTCAATAGGACAATCAATCTAATCACAGATATATGCATTTTCCAATAACACAACAATAATGAGGGTGATGAGAAGAGTGATTAATAATACAATTCTCAATGACAGTTTCTATATTCCTAACTTTCTCTAATAATAATGTTTCAACACTGGCAAATTATGTTGGAGCTCTCTTTTGATCCTGAAGTGCCACAGTGTTGCAATGGTAACGGCACTTGTAACGCAAATTAGGAATGTCACTGTGAGTCAGTTATGCAAAGAGAATGTAGATAGTGAAGGTATCCTAGTGTCTCTAACAAAAGCAGCTTGCTCTGTAGTAAGGGTTCCTTGGATAGGTTAACTCAGTCTTTCTTTCTTAAATAACTCAATATCCCTTGGGTAAATAACTCAAAGATCTCCTCAGGATTACAAATAAATAAGTAGCAACACCAGTAGATCTTTTAAAATGAGTCAGCCAGTAATTAATACACAGGTGTGTGCACCAACTAGGAGATCTGTAAACCATGCACTGTTAGGAATGCTCTGCTATAGACCATCTATGGGTCAATTATTGATACTGTAATGTGTACATACAGTATATGACCAGGACAATTTCTTGGTTCTTCTGTTGCTCCCTCATACTTGCTCGAGTGCTTTGGATTGGTGCCCACATCTGATATAAAGCATTCAGCTCAGGCAGGACATCCCTACTGCCACATCTAATGGCTTACTGTGATTGCTGGCCCTGTATATGTCGGAATTATGACATACAGTACATCGCAGTTTGTATGATGCATGTTATAGGTGATTCATGCTAATTATGCCCTCTTCATGGGCTGGCCACATGACCTCTAAAATCAAGCAGTTGGAATCCCCATTTAGAAATCCTGCATTTGCCACTGGGTTGGTGGCATAGTGGTTAGTAGAAATATAATGGTACAGTAGGTTGGCTTAGGATGAATTTGACCCTAGTATTTGTATGTTGTAGGGTTTAGGCATTAAGGGGGTAATTCTGAGTTGATCGCAGCAGCAAGTTTGTTAGCAGTTGGGCAAAACCATGTGCACTGCAGGGGGGGCAGATATAACATTTGCAGAGAGAGTTAGATTTGGGTGGGTTATTTTGTTTCTGTGCAGGGTAAATACTGGCTGCTTTAGTTTTACACTGCAATTTAAATTTCAGTTTGACAACAGTCCACCCAAATCTAACTCTCTCTGCACATGTTATATCTGTCCCCCCTGCAGTGCACATGGTTTTGCCCAACTGCTAACAAATTTGCTGCTGCGATCAACTCAGAATTAGGCCCTAAGTTCCACTGTGTCACAACTGAGGGCCTGAGCTGACGGGAGGCAGCCTCAGTTGTAGGGGCTGAGATGTACCGGAACCTGGGAGGTTGTATCAGACCCCTGGACATGTAAGTAACATGAATAATAACTGCCCGAAGGCGTGACCACGACAACTTGGATAAAAGTCAATGATGTTTATTATGACAACTCCGCAACACAGCAGCAGTAAAAGAAAACGTAAAAGTCAGCAAATAATAAATACAGTTCCTGGGTACTACAGGATGGCAGGAGCCACAGGGCACTGGTAGTGTGAGATAGTTCTTATGATCTTCTAGATGGAAAGTCCTTACCAGGCCCGACTGTAGCAATGGAGATAACCCAGGATTGTGCCAGCTGGTGTTCCAGGAAAAGCTGGGTTGCTGAAGGTAAAACAGCTGCTGTGGATACTGGCTGGAACCAGACTGTTGTTAGCACGGAGTGGATACTGGCTGGAACCAGTTAAATAATAAATGAACTTGGGAGCGATGAAATATGAACTGAAATGTAGAACTTGAGAGCGGAGAAATAATAATACCGGTGGAGAGTGGTAAAGTGTAGAAAGGACACCGGCCCTTTAAGGGAAGCTGTACTCTGCTGGAAGCTGAGCTGGAAGCAGGTAATGTTGTAGCTGGAAACAGATGAATCCACAATGGATTGGAGAGTCAGGCTACACCGCAGGTGGAATGCTGGTGCGGGTCTCTATGGTGGAAGTCTTGAGACAGGATCTGGAACCTGGAAGACAATCACAGGAGAGAGACAAACAGGAACTAGGTTTGACAACCAAAGCACTGACGCTTTCCTTGCTCAGGCACAGTGTATTTATACCTGCAGCAAGGAAGGGATTGGCTAGGCAATTATGCAGATTAACAATACTGACAACAGATTGGAGGAAATGATCAGCTGACAGAATCCAAGATGGCTGCGCCCATGCAGACACTTGGAGGGAAGTTTGGTTTGTAATCCATGTGGTAATGAAAACAGTAATGGCGGCGCCGGCCACTGGAGACAGGAGACGCCAGGCTGACAAGTGCACATCCAACCACGCGGACACAGCGGAGGCCGCGGCTGACGTAATCGCCACTCTGACACTCTGCATGCAGAAGCTCAGGGACGGCGGCGGAGGCCGCGGGAGACGCCATGCCAGATGTAATAAGGCGTTACTGTGACAGCGTCTCAGAGAGACAGGAGAGGATGCAGGAATGTGAACATTAGGATAACAGATGGGATCCGGTCCTGGAGCGCTGAGCCAGCCTTAGGAGGCATCTGATGGGTAAGAAATGGCGTCCAGATACCCGGATCGTGACAGCACCCCCCCCTTTAGGAGTGGCCCCAGGACACTTCTTTGGCTTTTGAGGAAACTTTGAATGGAATCTCCGGACCAAGGCAGGAGCATGGACATCAGAAGCATTGGTCCATGAACGTTCCTCAGGACCATAACCCTTCCAGTCAATAAGATATTGTAGTTGACCGTAACGGTGACGTGAGTCCAGGATCTTGGCCACTTCATACTCAACGCCTCGTTGAGTTTGGACTTTCGGAGTTGGAGGAAGTGAGGAATGAAACCGATTCAAGATCAGCGGTTTCAACAGGGAAACATGGAATGTCCTGGGTATTTTTAAGAAGGGAGGCAACTGGAGTCTGTAAGCAACAGGATTGATGACTTGTTCAATCTTGAAAGGACCGATATAGCGAGGTGCAAACTTCATACTGGGAACTCTTAACCTCAAATTCTTCGTGGATAACCATACCCGATCACCCACCTTGAGAGCAGGAACTGCTCGACGCTTCTTATCCGCAAACTTCTTGTACCTGAACGATGCCTTGAGCAGAGCTGATCGTACGCTCTTCCAGATATTAGCAAACTGATGCAAGGTGATATCCACTGCGGGAACAGAAGTTGCTGGAAGCGGTTGGAACTCAGGAACTTTAGGGTGGAATCCAAAGTTAGTGAAGAATGGTGTTGAAGCAGATGAAGAATGATACTGGTTGTTATGACAGAACTCGGCCCAGGGAAGTAATTGAACCCAGTCATCTTGAGAGGAGGACACATAGATGCGGAGGAAGGCCTCCAAGTCCTGATTCACCCTCTCGGTTTGACCATTGGTCTGAGGATGGTAAGCCGTGGAAAACTTTAGCTTGACTTGGAGGACTTGACATAAACTTCGCCAGAATTTGGCTGTGAATTGAACTCCTCGATCTGAGATAATTTCTTCAGGAAGACCGTGGAGTCGGAAGATCTCTTGTATGAATACTTGAGCCAACTTGGAAGCTGACGGAAGACCGGTGAGAGGAATGAAGTGTGCCATCTTGGTGAACCGGTCAACTACCACCCAGATGGTATTGAACTTGTTGCACATGGGTAAGTCTGTAATGAAATCCATCGACAAGTGGGTCCATGGTCGACGGGGAACGGATAGTGGAACCAGTTGCCCCGCAGGCGACTGGCGGGATACTTTATGTTGGGCACACTTTGGGCAAGATGCAATAAACTCCAAGACGTCCTTTTTCAGAGTTGGCCACCAATAGGACCTAGAGATAAACTCCAGGGTTTTTTGGATACCTGTATGTCCGGCAAAACGGGAAGCATGGGCCCAATGCATGAGCTTCTTCCTTAGCATCGGCTTCACAAAACTTTTCCCTGATGGGGGCGTAGAGTCCATCCCTACCGTGGAGAATGCCAACGGATTTATAATAGGATGCTTGTCTGAAGACTCTGACTCATTTTCTTGCTCCCATGAGCGGGAAAGGGCATCGGCCTTGCGATTCTGAGAGCCCGGACAGAACTGGAGTTTAAAGTCGAACCTGGAAAAGAAAAGTGCCCATCTGGCCTGACGAGGGTTGAGACATTGTGCGCCCTTCAGGTATAAAAGGTTCTTGTGGTCTGTAAGTATGGTGATTAAATGAGAAGCTCCCTCCAACAGATACCTCCACTCTTCTAGAGCGAGCTTGATGGCTAGCAACTCCTGGTCGCCAATGGCATAGTTGCGCTCAGCTGGGGAGAACTTCCGGGAGAAGAAACTGCAAGGATGTAAATGGCCATCTTTAGCCCTCTGAGATAACACCGCTCCTACTCCAACGGAGGAGGCATCCACCTCTAGGATGAAAGGAGAGTCGATGTCAGGCTGTTTCAGGACAGGCGCAGAGATGAACCTCTGTTTTAAAAGATGAAATGCTTGCATGGCTTCTTCAGACCACTTGGACGGGTTAGCACCCTTCTTGGTGAAAGCAGTAATAGGCGCCACAATGGTGGAAAAGTCTCGTATAAACTTTCGGTAATAATTGGCGAACCCTAAGAACCTCTGGACCCCTTTGAGGGTTAAGGGTACCGGCCAATTCTGAATTGCTTGTAGTTTCTCAGGATCCATCTCTAGTCCGGAACCGGACACAATGTACCCTAGAAACGGAATGGACTTGACTTCAAAGACGCATTTTTCTAATTTGCAATAGAGATGATTGACACGGAGACGGGACAGAACCTCTTTAACCCAAAAACGATGTTCCTCTAAATCGTTGGCAAAAATGAGGATATCGTCTAGATAGACCACGACATGACGGTATAGAATGTCTCTGAAAATCTCATTGACAGAATGCTGGAAGACAGCTGGAGCATTGCTCAATCCGAAGGGCATGACGAGGTACTCATAATGTCCGTCACGGGTGTTAAAGGCGGTCTTCCACTCGTCACCCTCACGGATCCGGATGAGATTGTATGCACCTCGCAAGTCCAGCTTTGTAAAGATGGTAGCTCCGCTAACTCTGTCAAAGAGCTCAGTAATCAGGGGTAAAGGATAACGGTTCTTGATGGTAATGTCGTTCAAACCTCTGTAGTCGATGCACGGCCGCAGACCACCATCTTTCTTTTTTACAAAAAAGAAGCCTGCGCCGGCTGGGGAAGAAGAAGGTCGAATGAACCCCTTTGCTAGGTTCTCTTTAATGTATTCCTCCATAGAATGCGTCTCAGGAAGAGACAACGGATAAGTTCGGCCTCGAGGTGGAACCTTCCCTGGAACGAGATCAATCGGGCAGTCCCATTCTCTATGAGGAGGAAGGATATCAGCAGAAGCTTTACTGAACACATCCGTGAAATCTTGATATGGAGGAGGTGGAACATCAGTCGACCTGGGGGAGGAAGAACAGACAGGCAATACTTTAAACAAACATGTCTCTGCACAGGAGGAACCCCATGCCAGGATTTGCGTAGTCGTCCAATCAATTGTAGGATTGTGAAGACGGAGCCATGGAAGGCCCAGGACCACAGGATGTGTGGCTCTTGGAATCACTAAAAGTGAAATAAGTTCGGAATGAAGAACTCCCACTCTCAGACGAACTGGTAGAGTCCTTAGAGCAATAACAGTATCAAAAATTTTACTGCCATCCACGGCAGTTAAGGAAAAGGAGGAAGGAAGTCTCTCGGTGGGTAGGGACCACCGTTTAACATAGGCTTCAGTAATAAAGTTCCCAGCTGCTCCGGAATCAAGGAGAGCAATAACGTTCCGATAACGTTGAGCAACTTGAAGCGAGACTGGGAGATTACAATCATGAGGAGATGGAGAGGAGATCATTACTCCTAGCCGGCCCTCTCCTGGGCGAGCTAGGGTTTGGAGTTTTCCCGGACGTTCGGGACAGGCATTGATGGTGTGAGACGGAGCTGCACAGTAAAGACAAAGAGACTCAGAGAGACGTCTTCGGCGCTCAGCAGGAGTTAAACGGGAACGGCCAATTTGCATGGGCTCATCTTTAGATGGTGACAGTTGACGAGGAGGAGGAGCAGAAGATTTTGGAGCAGATGATCTTCCACGCTCAGTTGCTCTCTCTCTGAAACGTAAATCAACTTTCGTGCAGAGTGAGATTAGCTCATCTAACTTAGAAGGTAAGTCTCTGGTAGCTAACTCATCTTTAATAAGCTCAGATAAGCCATGCCAGAATGCAGCATACAGGGCCTCGTCGTTCCATGCCAGTTCGGATGCCAGGATCTGGAACTGTATCAGATATTGTCCTACAGTACGTGACCCCTGGCGTAAACGGAGAATCTCGGATGAAGCTGAGGTTACCCGGCCTGGCTCGTCGAAGATGCGCCTGAATGTTGACACGAATGCAGTGTAAGAAGATAGCAGGGTGTCGGACCTCTCCCATAACAGTGATGCCCAGTCAAGGGCGGAGCCACTGAGAAGAGAGATGATGTAGGCAATTTTTGTACGGTCACTGGGAAAATTGCCAGGTTGTAGCTCAAACTGAATCTCACACTGGTTGAGAAATCCCCTGCAGAATCTTGGAGATCCGGTATATTTTGCTGGCGTTGGAAGATGAAGACGTGGAGCAGAAATGGGTAAGGTGGGTGGGGTTATAGCTGGAGTCACTGTGGTTGACGCACCAGATGCGCCTGATCCACGGAGAGTTGTCTGAATCCCATCCAGCCGAGTAGAGAGATTCTGGAGACAGCGGATGATGTGGCCCTGTGCAGCCTCCTGATGTTCTAGTCGGGCTGCCAGTTCTTGCATCGGCCTGGCCGCTTGATCCTGGTCTCCGGCTGGATTCATTAGGTCAGTGCTTACTGTCACAACTGAGGGCCTGAGCTGACGGGAGGCAGCCTCAGTCAGTTGTAGGGGCTGAGATGTACCGGAACCTGGGAGGTTGTATCAGACCCCTGGACATGTAAGTAACATGAATAATAACTGCCCGAAGGCGTGACCACGACAACTTGGATAAAAGTCAATGATGTTTATTATGACAACTCCGCAACACAGCAGCAGTAAAAGAAAACGTAAAAGTCAGCAAATAATAAATACAGTTCCTGGGTACTACAGGATGGCAGGAGCCACAGGGCACTGGTAGTGTGAGATAGTTCTTATGATCTTCTAGATGGAAAGTCCTTACCAGGCCCGACTGTAGCAATGGAGATAACCCAGGATTGTGCCAGCTGGTGTTCCAGGAAAAGCTGGGTTGCTGAAGGTAAAACAGCTGCTGTGGATACTGGCTGGAACCAGACTGTTGTTAGCACGGAGTGGATACTGGCTGGAACCAGTTAAATAATAAATGAACTTGGGAGCGATGAAATATGAACTGAAATGTAGAACTTGAGAGCGGAGAAATAATAATACCGGTGGAGAGTGGTAAAGTGTAGAAAGGACACCGGCCCTTTAAGGGAAGCTGTACTCTGCTGGAAGCTGAGCTGGAAGCAGGTAATGTTGTAGCTGGAAACAGATGAATCCACAATGGATTGGAGAGTCAGGCTACACCGCAGGTGGAATGCTGGTGCGGGTCTCTATGGTGGAAGTCTTGAGACAGGATCTGGAACCTGGAAGACAATCACAGGAGAGAGACAAACAGGAACTAGGTTTGACAACCAAAGCACTGACGCCTTCCTTGCTCAGGCACAGTGTATTTATACCTGCAGCAAGGAAGGGATTGGCTAGGCAATTATGCAGATTAACAATACTGACAACAGATTGGAGGAAATGATCAGCTGACAGAATCCAAGATGGCTGCGCCCATGCAGACACTTGGAGGGAAGTTTGGTTTGTAATCCATGTGGTAATGAAAACAGTAATGGCGGCGCCGGCCACTGGAGACAGGAGACGCCAGGCTGACAAGTGCACATCCAACCACGCGGACACAGCGGAGGCCGCGGCTGACGTAATCGCCACTCTGACACTCTGCATGCAGAAGCTCAGGGACGGCGGCGGAGGCCGCGGGAGACGCCATGCCAGATGTAATAAGGCGTTACTGTGACAGCGTCTCAGAGAGACAGGAGAGGATGCAGGAATGTGAACATTAGGATAACAGATGGGATCCGGTCCTGGAGCGCTGAGCCAGCCTTAGGAGGCATCTGATGGGTAAGAAATGGCGTCCAGATACCCGGATCGTGACACACTGGAACAGTGATTAAATGGGTGTAGTATGGCTGACCGGCAGTCAGGAGACCGCCGGTCAGCTTACCGACGCCGGGATCCCGGCAGCATACCGCCTGCCGGGATCCCGGCGGGGAGGGGCGAGTGCAGCAAGCCCCTTGCGGACTCGGTGGCGACCTACGGTCACCACGGGTTCTATTCCCACTCTATGGGTGTCGTGGACACCCACGAGTGGAAATAGTCCCTGTTGGTCGGCATGCCGACCATCGGGTTAGTGAGGGGTCTGGATGGTTGAGGAGGTCATGTGACTGTCGGTCTCCCGACCGCCGGTCACATGAATACCACCCTGATTAAATATCCTACGCACAGTGCTTCGTAACATGTTGGCACTCGCTGTATAAATAAAGGTTAATCCGTTTATGTCAGTATTATGTAATGCAACTTGTATTTTACTATTTGGGAAACTGGACAAGAAAGGATGACCTGGCTTCTGAAAACATTTCCTCTGTATTCACAGTGGGAAGGAAGGGGAAAGTGAGAAACAAACTGATTTACTGCATGATATATCTAAAACAAATAAACATCAGACAGGTGCTTGTGCTGTGGGGAACTCTGGCCTTGTGTCTCCTGAATATTAGAACATACTGTTACAACTCATGTTTTCATTTCTGATGAACTATTGTATGGACTGAAAGTTTCACAGAGGAAAAGCTGTGTACTTGTGTGTTATCTGTTTGATGATGGATGTGCCTGCAGTCACCACAGTGAGTCATTTCTCTTTCAGTTGTCCTTCTCTTTTTCATGGTTGATCCACAGAGCCGGCCATAGCTATAGGCAAACTAGGCAATTGCCTAGGGCATTTGATATGCCTAGGGGCATCAACAGGTTCTGCTGATTAAAATGATATGCGACATGCCTATATTCTGTATGTAACATTCATATTCAGATACAGCCACAGTCTCACACAGTATATAGGCATGCTGCATATCATTTTAATCAGCAGAACCTGCTTGTGCATCCTAGCCACATAGCAATGCAAATAAGATGCATTTTCATTAAAAAAGGTGCCCGACGTTAGCATTGAAGCAAGATTTATAAGGACATATCTGTATCCAAGTAGAGGCAGAGGTCACAGTGTTAGTGGCAGTGTGACTGCTGTGTGCATGTGAGTGGGTTGGTTGTGCAGTAGTGTTCGGAATATGTGTAAGGAGCATTATGTGTGTCATGTAAAAATGCATTAATAATGTGCAACATATGTGTAAGGGGCACTATGTGTGTTATTATGTGTATAAGGGCATTAACAATGTGCGGCATATGTGTAACAGGGTACTACTGTATGTGTGTCATTATGTGTATAGGGGCACTAATAATGTGCAGCAAATGTGTAGGGGGCACTATGTGTGTCATTATGTGTATAAGGGCATTATTAATGTGCGGCATATGTGTAAGGGACATTATGTGTAAAAGGGCATTAATAAAGGTTGTCATAATGTGTAAGGCGCATTATGGGGGTAATTCCAAGTTGATCGCAGCAGGAAATTTTTTAGCAGTTGGGCAAAACCATGTGCACTGCAGGGGGGGGGGAGATATAACATTTGCAGAGAGAGTTAGATTTGGGTGGGTTATTTTATTTCTGTGCAAGGTAAATACTGGCTGCTTTATTTTTACACTGCAAATTAGATTGCAGATTGAACACACCACACACAAATCTAACTCTCTCTGCACATGTTACATCAGCCTCCCCTGCAGTGCACATGGTTTTGCCCAATTGCTAACAGAATTCCTGCTGCGATCAACTTGGAATTACCCCCTATGTTTATAAGGACATTAATAATGTGTCTCATATGTGGAAGGGGCATTACTGTGTGGAATTATGTGTATAAATGCATAACTAATGTGCGGCATTTTGTATATAAGGTGCTCTACTATGTGGCGTTGCGTATAGAAAGGGCACTACTGTGTCATCTAATGTGAATAAAGAGCAATAGGGTGTGGTGTAATGTGAATAAGGAGGAATTCAGTGTGATGTAATGTGAATAAGGGGCTCTACTGTGAGGAGTAACGTTTAAGGTAAAGTGATACTACTGTGGGATGTAATATGAATTATGGACACTATCGCATGATCAAATGTGAATAAAGTTGCAGTACTGTGTGGCGTATTTGGAATTGGGGTTACTATTGTGTGGTCATGCCCCTTTGCCAGCAAAAACACACCCCTTTTTGGGCTGTGCGCCAAATGTGCGAACTGTTCCTATTTAAAGTATAGGGGGTACAAACACCAAAATAAGGACTGCTATGGGCGAGGGGTGATGGTGCTGGGAAAGAGGTGCAAGGTCAGAGGTGGAACCAGCAGTTGTGCTAGGGGGCACCAGCCAAAATCTTGCCTAGGGCATCATATTGGTTAGGGCCGGCTCTGTTGATCCAGATAACAATTATTCTATTAATTTCATCGATTGGTTTTTGAATAGAATTATACTATTTTTCTTATTACATAGCAGTAATTACTAAAATAATGTGGCATGTTTTATTTGTTATTTTAATTTTGAATGTATAAAAACAAAACGTATTTGTCACTGTTCTCTGTAGCATACGCATTGCGAGAAAACATATGCTCTGCAAATAGGCGTAAACTCAGTTCAGCCCCAACATGTTTATCCAGGTAGATAATGGAGTCGATTCAATAGTGAATAGTGAATAGTGCAAGAAAGGAGGTCCCGGAGCTATTCAATTCAGCGCGCTGTTATGTCAGAGAGTGCTGGTACAAAACAACATTGCGGCACTAATTTAGTCGTATTTCTGCTTGCACCACAGGAGGTGCGCTGAATTGAATCAACCCCATTGATAGCAATGTGAACTAATGCTGTGGACAGAGTCTGAGCTGATGTGTAGGATCCCTTACCATGTACATGCAGCAAGCTCCCCTATCTCTTGCCGGTGGCATTATCTGGGATATTCAGGTAGATGTCACATGCACTGGAAATAGCAATGGCTATGGCACAGTATCATAGTCTTTGCTAATACTTGTGTCCTCTTTCTTATGATAGGTGCCACTGACTGATTAAATAGCAGGGGGACATGCTGCAGTCACACTGTGAGGTCTAGTCTGGGGGCCTGCCACCTGTATAAATAGGCTCTGCTTCATTATGAGAGACTCATATATTTATGTTTCTCTTACGTCCTTGGAAATACTGGGAATCAATTTAGTACCATGGGGTACGGGTCCACGTTAATAATTTGATAGTGTGCACTGGCTCCTCCCTCTATGCCCCGCCTACCAGACTCAGTTTAGAAAATGTGACTGGAAGAGCTGTGCACGTCGCTGGAAGCTCCTGAAGAGCTTTCTGCATTTATTTTATCTGTTGTTATTTTCAGGCAGGTCAGGATGGCACCAGCCTGCCTGCTTCATTTGACTTGGGGGGGGGGGGGGCAACCTCTTGGAGGGTTGATGGTCCTGTTGCCCCGCTGACAGGACACTAGCTCCTGAGGGAACTATTCGCATGCTCCACCGCGGCGAGTGTACATTCCTGCAGCACGCCGCCACCCCTAACAGAGCGAGAACAAAGAAGTGTGGTGAGTATTGAGCCGGCGTCCCGGTTAGCGGGTCACCGGCCATTATGGCGGCATGAGGGTACGGTGACGCACGGCTTCTACATGGGGCGGCTGGGTCTCCAGACTCAGTACACAGTGCAGACACACCGCTTCTGAGGGAGCGAACTGAGTCTCAGTACACTATATGTTTACACAGTACTCAGACTGGCATTACAGACTTAAAAGAGGGTTGACTCCATTTTAGGCACAAAATTTACCTCAGCCAGTATAAAAAAGAGCAGGAAGACCGTGCGCCATTGAAGGGGCGGGGCTTCACTATGAGCGAATCCAGCAGGTCACCAGCACCATTTTCCCTCTGCAATGGACACAGACGCTGACTGACAGGGACGCGCAGCTCCACCAGAGAGACTCCAGATTACCTCAGCGGTACCAGGGGGTCATAGCAGGGGGGAGCGATTATTAGTGTACTGAGTCCCTAATCTAGGTACTTAGTCTGTGACCCGGCTAAGCTTGGCATTAGCAGTAGGGGCGTTGTGTGGTGGCTCCATACTATCTCTGTGTCTCCCTGGAAATGTCTTTGTGGATTAATTGTGCATTTAACCTTTTCCTGTGTGTGTGTGCTGTCACTGTCACAGTATGTCAGACAAAGAGTGTGTTTCATGTAAGGCACAGTGTTCCTCTTCTCCAGGGGGTTCACTACTGTGTACTCAGTGCAGTGTACCTTCCCAGGCTAGCGTGGCAGAGCCAGCTTGGCTGTACTCCATTAAGGGAATGATTTCCAATATTTCTACTAAATTGTCCCGCAATGAGAGACGCAATACTTAAGACAATCAATGACTGAGTTTATGAAAAGAGACTCAGTACCCAAACCAGCGTCTCAGTCCCCTGCCATTTGTCCGCAAAAATGTACTTTGGTCTATATCCTGCAGTCTGACTCTGAGGGTGAAGGGTCAGACATGGAGGAGGGGGAGGTGGACTCAGAGGTGGGGGAGGCTACTCTGTCACAGGGAATAGAGGCTCATAGAGACTTTCAGAGAAGTTCTGCATATCCCTGATAAGTTGACAGAGGAGACTGAGGAATCTTATTTTAATATAAAAAAGAAATCCTCAGCCACTTTCCTGTGTCAAAGGAACTAAAAACCCTGTTTGAAGAACCTTGGTTTAATCCTGATAGCATCCTTTTAGGGATTTGAAATTTCCTATCATCTTTTCCTTTTCCTCCTGAGGATAGGAAAAAATGGGAAAATCCACCGATAGTGGATGCATCAGTATCCAGGCTGTCACGAAAGATTGTATTGCTTGTCCCGGGTGCAGCCTCCCTAAAAGACACAGCTGATCATAGAATTGAGACTACACTCAAATCCTTGTATACAGCTGCTGGGGTGGCCCAGAGACCCACTATATCATGTGGGTGGATTACTAAGGCCATCGCCAAATGGTCAGGTAACCTAATTGAGGGGTTAGATACCTTGCCTCAGGGGGAGATTATTTTACTCCTGCACCATATACAGGACTCTGAACTTTATGGTGGAAGCAATAAAAGAAATAGGCTTGCTTAATGCACGCACCACTGCTATGGCAGTATCAGCTCGCAGAGGCTTATGGCTATGCCAGTGGACAGCTGACGTGGACTCCAGGAAAGGCGTGTAAGACCTACCCTTCACACGAGAGGCCTTATTTGGAGATGAACTAGACAAATGGATCTCCAAAGCTACTGCGGGTAAGTGCACATATCTTCCTTCTGCAGCTCCCCCAGCCAGAAAGGCCTACTCAGGATCTAATCTACAGTCCTTTTGGACTGCCAAGTTTAAGGGCAAAACCAGAGGTTCTTCTATAGCCACCAGAGGTGCTAGAGGTAAACCAGCAACTGCTGGTTCTCAGGAACAGAGCTTAAGCTCTGCTTCCTCAAAGCCTTCAGCATGACGGTGGACCACGATGCGTGGAAGACTGGTGGGGGGGAACCCGGCTAAAAATTTTCAGTCACATCTGGACAGGTTCGTGCCAGGATCCCTGGGTCATAGATCTTATTTCCCAGGGCTACAGACTGGAGTTTCAGAAGCTCCCACCTCACAGATTCTTCAAATCAGGCTTATCAGTTTCGCAAGAGGCAAGTATAACCTTACAGGATGCCATTCAAACACTGGTACAGACTCAGATCATTGTCCCAGTTCCATATCATCTGCAAAACAAGGGGTATTATTCCAACTTGTTTGTAGTACTGAAACCGAACGGTTTGGTAAGACCGATTTTGAACCTAAAGTCGTTGAACCCGTACTTACGAGTGATCAAATTCAAGATGGAGTCTCTGAGAGCAGTAATCTCAGGTCTGGAGGAGGGGAATTCCTAGTGTCTCTGGATATCAAGGATGCATACCTTCACATTCCGATCTGGCCGCCTCATCAGGCTTATCTACGGTTTGCACTGCAGGACTGTCCCTACCAGTTCCAGGACCTGCCATTTGGTCTCTCCACGGCACCGAGGGTGTTCACCAAAGTGATGTCAGAGATGATGTTTCTACTCCGCAAACAGGGAGTGAACATAATTCCGTACCTGGACGATCTTCTGATAAAGGCACCATCCAGGGAGCGGTTGTTGGACAGCATCGGCCTCTCAACCAGACTACTCCTGGATTACAGGTGGATTCTGAACTTACCAAAATCTCACCTGGAACCGACACAGAGGCTTCCTTTCCTGGAAATAATACTGGACATAGAGACTCAGAGAGTGTGCCTTCCCTTGGAGAAGGTTATGGCAATCCAGTCGATGGTTCGGGCTGTCCTGAAGCAAACCCGGATCTCGGTGCATCTGTACATTCGCCTTCTGGGAAAAATGGTGGCCTCTTACGAGGTGATTCAGTACGGAAGGTTTCATGCGAGGCTCTTCCAGCTGGATCTGTTGGACAAATGGTCCAGATCGCATCTTCACATGCACCAGAGGATCTGTCTGTCGCCAAGAGCCAGAATTTCCCTTCTGTGGTGGCTGCAGACCATCGAGGGTCGGAGGTTCGGGATTCAGAATTGGATTCTGCTAACCACAGACACAAGCCTCAGAGGTTGGGGAGCAGTCACCCAGGGGATGCAGTTTCAAGGAAGATGGTCAAGTCGGGAAGTTGTCCTTCCAATTAACATCTTGGAACTCAGGGCAATCTACAACACACTTCTGCAGGCCTCATCTCTACTTCAGAATCAGGTCATTCAAGTCCAGTCAGACAATGTAACGGCATTCACATACATAAACCGACAGGGTGGATCAAAAAGCAGAGCAGCAATGTCAGAGGTGTCAAGAATTCTCCTCTGGGCTGAAAAACACGCCGTGGCATTGTCGGCGGTCTTCATTCTGGGAGTAGACAACTGGGAAGCAGACTTCCTCAGCAGACATGACCTGCACCCAGGGGTGTGGGGCCTCCACTCAGAGGTGTTCCAGTGGTTGACACGTTGGTGGGGATATCCACAGATTGACATGATGGCTTCTCCACTCAACAACAAGCTCAAGCGGTATTGTTACAGGTCGAGAGACCCGCAAGCAGTGGCAGTAGACGCAGGGCCGTCTTTTCATATGGGCTCAATGGGCTTTTGCCCAAGGGCCCCAGGAGTATAAGGGCCCTAGGCTGATAGCTGAGGGTCCCCTCTTTCCAGGGGTACCAGATCTAAAATCGGCCCTGGGGAACCGGAGATATCCAACTTGAAAGCATTGGTCCCCATCCAAGCCTGTTAATTGCTCTTCCCAGCCAGATATCTCGAGTTCTGTCTGACTTAAAGTTTTTCAGAGGGTATACTCCAAAAGCTGGGACTCTCCCCTTTTGGTGGACATTGGCAGCTTGTCTCTACTATGCCCAGAACCAGAGATATCAGCCTTCAAGCAGCTGGTCCCTGCTCCAGCTCCACATGCCTAATATGCAGTTTTAGATTTTCATTGGTGAATTGCTCTGGTTCCTGAACTCTGATTCCCAAGTTCCCAGAACCTCCTGAAAGGTGGGACTCTCTAGTTTTTTTTATCCCATTCAAAGCTTAGAAATATAATTTCAGAAACTTGAGATATCTACAGTCAAGCAATCTGCCCCCCACCGGAAAATTATAAATATTAAGCCCACTCCACTATCCACCCCTCAACTACGTTTTAAACACCCCCTGGAAGTCATGTACCAGGGCGTCTTCATTCAGCCCAATGCCCCCTTCTACAGTTTAGCCCCATCTGTGCAGTTAAGGAGTAATTAGCAGAGATTACTGCTCCAGGTCCTACATGCTGAGCGGAAGATAGAATACTCCCTACCACCCGCGGGACATCAAAGCTGCCACTGATAGCACCCCCCACCCCTACTGGTGGAGGATGGGTAGGGGGCCCAGTGCATTGCTGTGCCCAGGGGCCTACACTGCTATTAAGATGGCACTGAGTAGACGCTCTGACAGCTCCATGGATCTACCAGTTGGTGTACGTGTTTCCTCCCATTCTTCAGATCCCAAGAATTCTAAAGAGAATAAAAAGGGAAAAGGTTTTAGCAACCCTCATTGCTCTGGACTGGTACGCGGATCTTCTTGAGATGCTGATCGAAGATCCATTGCCTGTACCTCTTTGCGAGGATCTTCTGCAACAGGGTCCGTTCGTCTATCAAGATTTGCCGTGGCTATGTTTAACGGCATTGAAGTTGAATGGCTGATTCTAGCCAGGAGAGGGATTTCTGACAGGGACATCCCGAATATGATCCAAGCCAGAAAGGGGATAATGTCTAAACATTGCCACCGTATATAGAAGAAGTATGTCTCTTGGTGTGAGAGCAAACAATATTCTGCAGTGGAATTCCATCTGGGACGTCTCCTGCTTTTTCTTCAGTCGGGAGTGGATGTGGGCCTACGCCTAGGTTCCATTAAAGTCCAGATTTCGGACTTGTCTATTTACTTTCAAAAACAATTGGCTTCTCTCCCTGAGGTCCAGACGTTCTTGAAAGGTGTTCTGCAGATCCAGCCTCCCTTTGTGCCTCCCACGGCACCTTGGGATCTCAATTTGGTGCTGCAGTTCCTCCAATCAGACGTGGAAGATCGTCACACAGTTGGCCTTGGCTTCAGCAAGACGTGTGTCGGAGCTAGGGGCATTATCTCACAAGAGTCCCTACTTAATTTTCCATGAGGACAGAGCTGAAGTCAAAACTCGTCAGCAATTTCTTCCTAAGGTGGTGTCCGCGTTTCACATCAACCAACCTATTGTGGTTCTGGCTGTTATGAACACCTCTGCGACTTCAAAGTCTTTGGATGTTGTGAGGGCTTTTAAGGTGTATGTAAAGAGAACAGCTCGTCACAGGAAATTCAACTCGCAGTTCGTTCTCTACGATCCCAATAAAATGAGATGTCCTGCTTCAAAGCAGTCTATTGCACGCTGGAACAGGCTCACTATCCAGTATGCTAATTCCACGGCAGGATTGCAGGTTCCAAAATCTGCACAGGCCCACTCTACTAGGTCGGTGGGTTTTTTGGGGGGGCGACCCGGGGTGTCTCGGCTTTACAGCTCTGCCGAGAAGCTACTTGGTCAGGTTCGACCACGTTTGCAAAGATTTACAAGTTCAATACTTTGGCATATGAGGACCTTCAGTTTGGTTAATCAGTTCTGCAGGAACCTCAGCACTCTCCCACCTGGTTTGGGAGCTTTGGTACTTCCCCATGGTACTAAATGGATTCCCAGTATCCCCAAGTACGTAAGAGAAAATCGGATTTTAATTACCTACCGGTAAATCCTTTTCTCGTAGACCGTAGAGCAGGCATGTCCAAACTGCAGCCCTCCAGCTGTTGAGAAACTACACATCCCAGCATGCCCCGACACAGCTTTAGCATTCTCTGACAGAAAAACTGTGTCAGTGCATGCTGGGATATGTAGTTTCACAACAGCTGGAGGGCCGCAGTTTGGACATGCCTGCCGTAGAGGATACTGGGCGCCTGCCCGGTGCTTCGTTCTTCCTGCACTTTTACTTAGTTACGTATTCTGGTTGGTTCAGCTATTCCTGTTTCTGGTTTCAAGTTTGGTTAGCATGGCTGGTGATAGCCTGTAGGGAAACATAATGGTAAGAGCAAAAAAGCACCTCTTGTGTTGTAATACAATTAGCAGCTGTTTTTGAACAAATGCACTAATGTTCTGCATTGAACGTGAGCTTTATAAGTTAAAAATTTTGCATCTGTGGAGGTACTACATTTTGCATCTTCTGGGAGATGAAGGTCAGATTGGGATATTTCTTGCTATCAATGGTTTAGGTTCATAAATGTACCAAATATACATCATCATGGAAAAATAAGAATATGTTTAGGGGTGGGAGGCTTGTTCACTTGAGATAGCATTTTGACCAATATTTGATTCTATTTTCTAAAACTTCACTAGACAAATGTCAATTAAAGTCTGATTGGTACCTATGGACAAACACAACCTTTTACCTTTGACCCAGTTTTCATATAGTAGATGCCAACCCTTGTGTTTTTCATGCTTGTACTACAGATGTACAATACAGTACAGCAAGTGTTTTTCTTATGCATTAAGCAGTTGACAATTATCTCAGTCTTTTTTTTATTTCTTATCATGCTGCACAGGTTTTTTTCTGTAACACTTGCAGAATATCGCATCCTAAGTGCTACTTTGACAAATACATATATAGGAAATCATCTATTGTTATCTGTCATTGTAGCTGCAGAGCTGTTCTACTATGGTCTTGCTACCCCACCACTAAGCCCTGTACCTTTCTTTCTCTCCAAGCCACCTCTCCTTCACCTAGGCCAAACTTAACTTCTTACTTGCCCACCACCTGCAGTTCCCCCTCATTCGGGGGCCTGTCCCATCCCTAAACTCTCTTCACCCCCCTGCTCTAAAACAATCTTACCTACATGCTACAGCAACCCTTACTATTCCTCTCTCCTGTGTACTCTGGTCCCCCCATGACCTCTTCATCTCTAACTCCCTGAATACCCTACCCATCAGTGAATCCTGGATTTCCCCCTCTGGCACCACTTCTCCTGTGGCACTCTCCTCTGAGAACCTCACCTTCTCTCACACATCCCTACCTGGGGGTTGATATGGAGGTGGTATTGGGGTCCTTCTGTCTTCCGGTTATTACTACCAAGTCAGACCCTCAGAACCGTCCCTTTCATTCTCAACATTTGAGGTTCATAATTTTCACATCTTCCAACCTGCTCATCTTTGAGCAGCTGTCATTTATCGTCCCCCTGGCACCAGCTCCAAATTCCTTAAAAACTTTCACCAGTTCACGATTCCTCTTCTCTGACCACTATCTTCTCTCTTCATTACTCACCCTTCCAAATGCATGACTCAACCTTGGCATTCCAAATTCACCAGATATCTGAAAAAGTGTTTCAGAAATGCTGAGCACCAGTGGAGGAAATCGCAGTCCTCTGCAGACTTCATTCATTTTACATTTATGCTCTCACCCCACAGTGCTGCCCTCTCCCTCTCTAAACAGTTGCATTTTAAGAACCTCATCTCCTCCCAGTGCTCAAACCCCCGTCGTCTCTTCACCACTTTTAACTTCCTCATCTGCCCCCCACTTCTCATTTCTCAGCTCACCTCTCCCCATCCATCTTACCAACTCTGACTTATTTCTCCCCTGTATTTGGAGACAAAGTCATGGCCCTTATCTGGTTCTCCCCACCTTTTGCCTAAACCCTACTGCCTCTTCCACTACCTCTCTCCTGTAGCCTGTTCCAATCTCCTCAATCTCAGCCTCTCATCGTGCACTGTCCCCTCAGCATTCACACATGCCCTTGTCGCCACCATTCTTATAAATCCCATGTTTGATCCTTACCCTCTCTCCAACTACTGCCCTGTCTCTCCCATCCCTGTTTGCCTCCACATGCCTTGAGCATATTGTCTGCCTTTCTTTCCTCCTATCCCTTCTTTACCCATTTCAGTCTGGCTTCCTTCCTCTCCACTCCACTGAAATTGCCCTCACAAAAGTCAGCAATGACCTCCTTTCTACCAAATCCAAGTGCCACTACTCTCTGCTCATTCTCCTCAACCTTTCTGCTGGTTTGGACACTGTGGTCCACCTTTTCCACCTGCAGAACCTTCAATCCCTTTTTCTGCATGATACTGCTCTCTCCTGGCTGTCCTCCTACCTCTCTGACCATTCTTTCTCAATCTCCTCTCATGCCTCCACTCTGTCCTCTACTTCCTCAAACGGTAGGTGTCTCCGAAGGTTCTGTTCTGAGACTGCTCCTATTCTCCCTCTATACATCCTCTTTAGATGAGCTCATCAGCTGTTTTTGCCTCCAATATTATCTCTCTGCTACACTCAGATTTATCTCTTCTCCCCTGACCTTTTCCCCTCACTCATATCTCCAACTGTCTTTTTGCTGTTTCCTCCTGGATGTCCTAGCACTTTCTTAAACTTACAGTATCATGTTTAAGACTGAGCTAATCATGTTCCCACCATTCCGCATAACCATATCTCCCACAATTTCATTATCTACTGACAGTTCAATTATCTCCTCTAGTCTCCAAGTGTGGTGTCTTTGAGCTATACTTGATTTTTCCTTCTCTTTTAAAGCTCACATTCAGTATCTTTTGCAGTCCTGCCATTTCCATCTCAGAAACATGTCATGGATTAGACTATTTCTCACCCTGGATGCAAATAAGACTCTTATCCAATCATGGATCTACTGGACCTCCTCCTATATGGCCTGCCTGACTAACACCTCTTTCCATTCCAGTATGTTCTCAATGCTGCTGCTGCTGCTCTCATCTTCCTCTGTAAACATACCACATCTACCTTCCCTCTATTTCAACCCCTACATTGGCTCCCTTTCAGAATCCAATTCAAGCTTCTCACACTCACAGAGCCGTTACTCAGTCCTCTTCTATTTACATCTCTGACCTTTTTTCACTTTACACTCCCACCTATCTACCCACTCCACTCCATAAACAAATGCCACCTCTTCAACCCACTCCCACCTCCAAGATTTTGCCCGTGCTGCTCCCTACCTCTGGAATTCTCTCCTTCTCCCTATTAGACTCTCAACCTCTCTACAGAGCTTCAAGAGGACTCTCAAGACCCACTTTTTCATCAAAGCCAGCCAGCTCTCATAGTAACGCAATGCTCCATGCTCATTGCTCACGGTCTACCCTATTTATGTTATCCCGTCTGTCTGCCCCTCCCCTTTAGAATGTAAGTTCTCACAAGCAGGCTTTCTGGTCATGTAGTTTTCCTTCCTACTGTCATTTACTCCATACTGCCTACAATGGCACCTAACCCTTGGTTTCTGCTTCCCTGCTGCTTATACAGATGTGTCCTCCATCATCCATAATGCTACATGCATACGTATCACGAGTGTGATTATTCACAGCCACGTGTGACACGGCCATGCGAGTGTGCGCACCATGCACTTCTATGGATACCATGTGCATATTCCTAGCATCATTCCTCACAAGGACTGCAGGGGGAAGAGGCACTCAGGAGTTATATCTGTGTATAATATCATTACAGTTAAGGAATATTTATTTTCTGTCAGCCTTTCAGACTTTTCTACATACAACTTGAGGTGTTTAATTTACGTCCAAGTTCATATTCTCAGAATTATGCTTAAAGCACATGGGAAGATCAGCCAAGCGATTCATATTTCCATTGTAAGGAATTAATTAGAGCAATTCTGAAGGCAGTGTATTGTTGGTTCGTTAATCTATACTAATGTAACTTTTTACAAACTACGGCCATTTACATTTTTCAGTGGTTGGAGTGTGCTGTGTATTAAGTGGACATGGTTATTTCAACTTTTTTGACAGATAAGAAAAGACATAAAATATAGGGGGATGTAATTAATAGCCTGTGAGAAGCAGGCTGTGTGGGACTTTGTGCGGGACCCAGAAGGTTTTGCTATGCAAATGACTGCCGCTTTAAAAAACTAGGAGAACTCGCACAAAGGACCTGATTCAGAGATGGACGCAGATCGCTGCATACGCAGCCAGATCTGCCTCCATCTCCTCACATGCTGGGGGCCGCCCGGCATGTGTGACGTGCTGCCTCCCTAATTGCGGACGCATCAAACTAAGGTTGACCCACTGTCAGACGGTCGGCCGCCATTTTTTTAATCGGCACAGCTGCGTGTGACATGCAGCCGCCCCAAAGTCTGTTTCAGCACGTCCCCATTTGTCCTGCCCCCCCCCCCATGCCGCATTGCTGCTGTCAATCACACTGCAGCCGCATCCTTCCGGAAAGGGGCCACAATGTGTATGGTCACACACGTGCACTGCAGCCAGTGCATGTGCACAGACCACCTGAATGCAGCTGCTACGTACAGGTGCATGGCTGCCTTAGGGTTTGAATAACCCTCAAAATTAAGTAAAGCCTGCTACTCACAGGCTATTTCATGCCCCCCTCCCAGGTATACAATGTGATAAAAGGTATTCTAAACAAGTAGTCATATATATGTACATTTCTATATTAATAAATAGCATTCAGAGCTACAGCAAAATAATATCCACTGAGGGCAAAAAGTAGCCCCAATCAATGGCAAACACTCATGAAATTAATAAATACATTTTCTTTTTCAAATGATCTCTTATTGTCTCAGATGTATGTTATGTATTTTATGTATGTTATGGTTTATAGCCATATAAACTATAAAAGCGATACAATAACAAACTGGTCCCCACTCATGACCTTTTCATTTCCAACTCCCTACACCTACTAGCCATTACTGAAACTTGGATTACGCCCTCTGACACTACTTCTCCTGCTGCTCTCTCTGCTGGGGGCCTCACATTCACACACACACCCCAACCTGGGGGTCGCCATGGGGGTGGTGTTGGGGTCCTTTTACCTTCTAGTTACTCCTACCAACTCATACCAGCAGAACAATCCCTTACATTCTCTACATTTGAGGTCCATGCCATACGCCTCTTCAACCAGTCCATCTTAGAGTAGCTGTCATTCACCGCCCCCCCCTGGCACTGCTTCCAAATTCATCGACAACTTTGCTTCCTGGCTTCCTCACTTCCTCTCTTCTGACATTCCCTCCATTATCCTAGGCGATTTCAACATCCCTATTGACATTCCCACACAATCCCCTGCCTCTAAACTCCTTAACCTCACCTCTTCACTTGGTCTCTCCCAGTGGACCTCCTCACCCTCCCTTGTTAATGGGAGCTCACTGGATCTGGTCTTCACTCACCGCTGTGATATTTCTGATTTTTCCAACTCCCCATTTCCCCCTCTGACCACCACCTGCTCTCCTTTAACCTATCTCTCTCGACTTCCCCGTATCTACCTCCTAAGGCTACCATCACTAAGCGTAACATTGAAGCTATTGACACCACATTCCTTTCCTCCCTGTTTGACTCACTTCTCTCTCCTATTCTATCTCTCTCATGCCCTGAACAAGCCACTTCCACATACAATACATCCCTTACTTCTGCTCTTGATTCTGTTGCTCCACCAACCACTATTCACCCTCGCAAATTAACACCTCAACCCTGGCACACCAAATGCAGCAGATATCTGCAAAAATGCTCACGTACTGCTGAGCGACACTGGAGGAAATCACGCTCTAAGGCAGACTTCCTCCATTTCAAACTTATGCTCTCATCCTTCAGTGCTGCCCTTTCTCTTGCAAAACAGTCATACTTCAAGAACCTCATCTCCTCCCGGTCTTCCAACCCCCGGCGCCTCTTTGCCACTCTCAACTCACTCCTCTGCCCACCTCCACCTCGTCTCCCTTCCTCACTCTCTGCTCTTGATTTGCCACTTACTTCACATCCAAAATTGACTCCATACGTCAGGACATCACATCACACCAGTCCATCAGTAACCAGCTTTCTCCCATCCCTTACCAACCCTCCCCATCCCTCGCACCTACTCTGACATCTTTCTCCCATGCATCTGGAGAGGAATTCATGGCCCTCATTCGTTCCTGTCCCCTCACTACCTCCCCACTTGACCCTATCCCCTCCCACCTCCTCCGCTACCTCTCTCCTTCTGCTTGTTCCCATCTTTCCCACCTTCTCAATCTATCCCTCTCATCAGGCACTGTCCCCTCTGCCTTCAAGCATGCCATCATCTCTCCTATTCTTAAAAAACCTACACTTGATCCAAACACTCTCTCCAACTACCGACCCATCTCTCTCCTCCCTTTTGCCTCCAAACTCCTTGAGCGTATTGTCTACAACAGCCTTACTTCCTTTCTTTCCTCACACTCACTGCTTGACCCATTCCAGTCTGGCTTCCGTCCTCTCCACTCCACTGAAACTACCCTTACAAAAGTATGCAATGACCTCCATGCTGCTAAATCTAAGGGACACTACTCTATACTTATTCTACTTGATCTCTCTGCTGCTTTTGACACTGTGGACCATCCTCTACTACTGCAAATTCTTCACTCCATTGGTCTGCGTGACACTGCCCTCTCTTGGCTGTCCTCCTACCTTTCTGACCGTTCTTTCTCTGTCTCCTCTCATGACTCCACCTCCCCCTCACTTCCACTAACTGTAAGGGTACCCCAAGGTTCTGTCCTTGGTCCTCTCCTCTTCTCTCTCTATACGTCCTCACTAGGTAAGCTCATTAGTTCTTTTGGTTTCCAATATCATCTCTATGCTGATGACACCCAAATCTATCTTTCCTCTCCAGACCTCTCCCCTGCTCTCCTCACTCGTATCTCCAACTGTCTCTCTGCTACCTCTTGTCACAACTGAGGGTTTAGGCTGACGGGAGAAAGCCTCAGTTGTAGGGGCTGAGATGAAATTAAACCTGGGAGGTTTAATCAGACCCCTGGACATGTAAGTGCAGATTGATTACCCGAAGGTGTGACCATGACAACCAGTTTAAAATTCAAAATAAAAGTTTATTTAACAGACTCCGTGAAATGACAAGCAGCATTCAAAGTAAATCAAAGACAGTGGCAAATAATACAGTTCCTGGATCACATAACCATAGGAGGTATCTCAGAGCACTGGTAGGTATAGAACAGATGTAAAAGTCCTTTGATGGAATCACCTTACCAGGCCTGGTTGTAGTAGTGGAGATAGCCGAGGAACATGCCAGTAGTTGCAACAGGTGAATCTGTAACTTGAGTATGCTGCTGTATCAGCTGGATGGAACCAGCCAGGTGGTAAGACACGGAGTGGATGCTGAGTGGAATCAGCCGGGTGATGAAACACAGAGTGAATGCTGAATGGAATCAGCCAGGTAAACACAGAGTGGATGATGAGAGATGCTTGGGAGCGTAGAAACAGATTAGCTGAAAGATGATTACCGGTGATAGAGGATACTGCTGGTAAGATAGGATCCGCTGGATCTGCACCGGTGTTTGATAGAAGCTGAAATCTGTTGAAAGCTGACTGCTGGAAGCAGATAGTAGATAGCTGGAAACTGGACAGCCACGGAAGGCTGTAGAGTCAGGCTGCACTGCAAGATGGAAAGCAGGTGCGGGTCTCTTTGTGGATGCTGGAGACAGGAACTGGAACCTGGAGAAACAAGCCACAGGAGAGAGAGACTGGAACAAGGTATGACATTCAAAGCACTGACATCTATCTGGCCCAGACACAGGATACTTATACCTGCTGCTATGCAGGCATTGGCTGGGCAATTATGCAGATTCCAGAGACGGTGGATTGGAGGAATTGGAGCATGTGATCAAATCCAACATGGCTGCGCCCATGCTGGAACCTGGAGGGAAAACTGGTTTGAAATGAAATGTGTAAACATAATGATAATGGCGGCGCCAGCCGCGGAGGACAGGAGACGCCAGATGACAGTTATATGCAGAGACACTTGGAGGGCAGCAGAGGCCGCGGCAGGCATGATACACGATTCTGAGAACCCGCAACAATAACACAGTAACGGCGGCGGAGGCGGCGGAGGACGGGAGATGCCATGTTGGATTCAAACATGGCGCCGCTGTGGTAGTGTCTCAGAATGACAGGAGGGATGTGCAGAGTGTTGACACAGATGAGATCCGGACTTGGAACGCTGGGCCAGTCTCAGAAGACACCTAAATGGCAGGTAATGGCGTCCAGATACCCGGATCGTGACAGCACCCCCCCCCCCCCCCTTTAGGAGTGGCCCCAGGACTCTTCTTAGGCTTTAAAGGAAACTTTGAGTGGAAATTTCGGACCAAGGCAGGAGCATGGACGTCTGAGGCATTAGTCCAAGAGCGTTCTTCAGGACCATAGCCCTTCCAGTCAATGAGATACTGTAACTGACCGTAACGGAAACGTGAGTCCAAAATCTTGGCCACCTCGTACTCGACTCCCCGTTGAGTCTGAACTTTGGGAGCTGGAGGAAGTGCGGAATGAAACCGATTCAGGATCAGTGGTTTCAACAAGGAAACATGAAATGTCCTGGGTATTTTCAAGAAGAGTGGTAACTGTAATCTGTAGGCAACAGGATTGATGACTTGTTCAATCTTGAAGGGACCGATGTAGCGAGGTGCAAATTTCATGCTGGGAACTCTCAACCTCAAATTCTTCGTGGACAACCACACACGATCACCCACCTTGAGAGCAGGAACCGCTCTACGCTTCCTATCGGCAAACTTCTTATACCTGGATGAGGCTTTAAGCAGGGCTGCGCAGACGTTCTTCCAGTTATTTGAAAACTGACGCAAGGTGACATCCAGTGCTGGAACAGAAGTTGCGGGAAGCGGTTGAAATTCTGGGACTTTAGGGTGGAATCCATAATTAATGAAGAATGGTGTCGAAGAAGATGAGGAATGGTATTGATTGTTGTGGCTGAACTCGGCCCAAGGAAGGAGTTGAACCCAGTCATCTTGAGAGGAAGACACATATATACGGAGGAAAGCCTCCAAGTCCTGATTCACCCTCTCGGTTTGACCATTGGTCTGAGGATGGTAAGCTGTGGAAAACTTTAACTTGACTTGGAGGGCTTGACACAAACTTCGCCAAAATTTGGCTACAAATTGTACTCCACGATCCGAGATGATCTCTTCAGGAAAACCGTGAAGACGGAAGATCTCTTGTATAAACACTTGAGCCAACTTGGAAGCTGACGGAAGACCGGTGAGAGGGATGAAATGTGCAATCTTGGTGAACCGGTCAACTACCACCCAGATGGTATTAAACTTGTTGCAGATAGGTAGATCAGTAACAAAGTCCATCGACAAATGGGTCCATGGTCGACGGGGAACAGATAATGGAACCAGTTGCCCCGCAGGCGACTGGCGGGAGACTTTGTGTTGGGCACACTTTGGGCAGGAGGCAATAAATTCCATAACGTCCTTCTTCAGAGTTGGCCACCAGTAGGACCTAGAAATAAATTCAAGGGTTTTCTGAATGCCTGTATGTCCAGCAAAACGGGAAGCATGGGCCCAATGCATGAGCTTCTTCCTTAGAACTGGCTTAACAAAACTGTTCCCTGGTGGGGGCTTAGAGTCCATCCCTACCGTGGAGAATGCCAACGGATTAATAATAGGATGCTTGTCTGCAGACTCGGACTCATTTTCTTGCTCCCATGAGCGGGAAAGGGCATCGGCCTTACGATTCTGAGAACCCGGACAGAACTGGAGTTTAAAGTCAAACCTAGAGAAGAAAACTGCCCATCTAGCCTGACGAGGGTTCAGACATTGTGCGCCTTTGAGATATAAAAGATTTTTGTGGTCGGTAAGTATGGTGATTGAATGAGAAGCTCCCTCCAACAGGTATCTCCACTCCTCCAGAGCGAGCTTGATGGCTAGCAACTCCTGATCGCCAATGGCATAGTTGCGCTCAGCTGGGGAGAACTTCCGGGAGAAGAAACTGCAAGGATGTAGATGTCCATCTTTGGCCCTCTGGGATAACACCGCTCCTACTCCAACGGAGGAGGCATCTACCTCTAAGATAAAAGGAGAGTCGGTGTCGGGCTGTTTCAGAACTGGTGCAGAGATGAACCGTTGCTTCAGAAGGTGAAAGGCCTGCATAGCTTCTTCGGACCACTTGGACGGATTAGCACCTTTCTTGGTTAATGCAGTGATAGGCGCCACAATGGTGGAAAAGTCTCGTATAAACTTTCTATAATAATTGGCGAACCCTAAGAACCTCTGGACCCCTTTGAGGGTTAAGGGTATAGGCCAATTCTGGATTGCTTGGAGTTTCTCAGGATCCATCTCTAGTCCGGAACCGGACACAGTGTAACCTAGAAACGGAATGGTTTTAACTTCAAACACACACTCCTCCAATTTACAATAGAGGTGATTGACACGGAGACGGGAAAGAACCTCCTTTACCCAGAAACGATGATCTTCTAGATTTTTAGCAAAGATGAGGATGTCATCTAGATAAACCACGACATGGCGGTATAAGATGTCCCTGAAGATCTCATTCACGAAGTGCTGGAAGACTGCTGGAGCGTTGCTCAATCCGAAGGGCATGACGAGGTACTCATAATGTCCGTCACGGGTGTTAAAGGCGGTCTTCCACTCGTCACCCTCACGGATTCGGATGAGATTGTAGGCACCCCTCAAGTCCAGCTTTGTAAAAATGGTTGCACCACTAACTCTATCAAAGAGCTCTGTAATCAGAGGTAAAGGGTATCGGTTCTTGACGGTAATGTCGTTCAGACCTCTGTAGTCGATGCACGGACGCAGACCACCGTCTTTCTTCTTAACGAAGAAGAAGCCTGCGCCGGCTGGAGAAGAAGATGGTCGGATGAAACCCTTCGCCAGGTTCTCTTTGATGTACTCTTCCATGAAGTGTGTCTCAGGCAGAGACAATGGATAAGTTCGGCCTCGCGGTGGAACCTTCCCTGGAATGAGGTCGATTGGGCAGTCCCATTCTCTATGAGGAGGAAGGATATCAGCAGAGGCTTTACTGAACACGTCCGTGAAGTCTTGATATGGAGGAGGTGGAACATCAGATGACCTGGGGAAGGAAGAACAAACAGGAAGAACTTTGGCTAAACAACTCTCAGCACAGGAGGGACCCCATGCCAGTATTTGCGTAGTTGTCCAGTCAATCGATGGGTTGTGGAGACGGAGCCATGGAAGGCCTAAAACCACTGGATGTGTGGCTCTTGGAATCACTAGAAAAGAAATATACTCAGAATGAAGAACTCCCACTCTCAGACGAACTGGTAGAGTCCTTAAGGAAATGACTGCGTCAAAAATCTTGCTGCCATCCACGGCAGTCAAAGAGATGGATGAGGACAGTCTCTCGGTGGGTAGGGACCACCGTTTAACATAAGCTTCGGTTATGAAATTCCCAGCTGCTCCGGAATCAAGGAGGGCAATGACGTTCCTGTAACGTTGAGCAATTTGGAGCGACACTGGGAGGTTACAATCATGAGGAGATGGAGAGGAGATCATTACTCCTAGCCGGCCCTCTCCTTGGCGAGCTAGGATCTGGAGTTTCCCGAACGTTTGGGACAGGCGTTGATAGTGTGCGACGGAGCTGCACAGTAGAGACATAGAGACTCGGAGAGGCGTCTTCGGCGCTCAGCGGGAGATAGACGGGAACGACCAATTTGCATAGGCTCATCCTTGGATGGAGATGGTTGACAAGGAGGAGGAGCAGAAGATTTAGGAGCGGATGATCTTCCTCGCTCGGTTGCTCTCTCTCTGAACTGTAGATCAACCTTCGTGCATAGTGAAATTAGCTCATCCAACTTAGAAGGCAAGTCTCTGGTAGCTAACTCATTTTTAATGCGTTCTGACAAGCCATGCCAGAATGCAGCATACAGGGCCTCGTCGTTCCAGGCCAGTTCAGATGCCAGGATTTTGAACTGTATAAGATACTGTCCCACAGTATGTGTTCCCTGGCGTAGACGGAGAATCTCAGATGAAGCAGAGGAAACCCGGCCCGGCTCGTCGAAGATGCGCCTGAATGATGCTACAAAGTCAGTATAGGAGGACAGCAGGGGATCAGACTTCTCCCATAACGGTGATGCCCAATCAAGGGCTGAGCCACTGAGGAGAGAAATAATATAAGCAACTTTGGTACGGTCACTGGGGAAGTTGCCAGGTTGAAGCTCAAAATGGATTTCGCATTGGTTGAGAAATCCCCTGCAGAACCTTGGAGATCCGTCAAATTTTGCTGGCGTTGGAAGATGAAGACGTGGTATGGAAATGGGTAAGGTGGGTGAGGTTACAGCTGGAGTCACTGTAGTGGACGCACCAGACGTGCCAGGTCCACAGAGGGTCGTCTGATTCCCATCCAGCCGAGTAGAGAGATCCTGGAGACAGCAGATGATGTGACCTTGTGCAGCCTCCTGATGTTCGAGTCTGGCTGCCAGTTCTTGCATAGGTCTAGCCGCTTGATCCTGGTCTCCGGCTGGATTCATATGGTCAGTGCTTACTGTCACAACTGAGGGTTTAGGCTGACGGGAGAAAGCCTCAGTTGTAGGGGCTGAGATGAAATTAAACCTGGGAGGTTTAATCAGACCCCTGGACATGTAAGTGCAGATTGATTACCCGAAGGTGTGACCATGACAACCAGTTTAAAATTCAAAATAAAAGTTTATTTAACAGACTCTGTGAAATGACAAGCAGCATTCAAAGTAAATCAAAGACAGTGGCAAATAATACAGTTCCTGGATCACATAACCATAGGAGGTATCTCAGAGCACTGGTGGTAGGTATAGAACAGATGTAAAAGTCCTTTGATGGAATCACCTTACCAGGCCTGGTTGTAGTTGTGGAGATAGCCGAGGAACATGCCAGTAGTTGTAACAGGTGAATCTGTAACTTGAGTATGCTGCTGTATCAGCTGGATGGAACCAGCCAGGTGGTAAGACACGGAGTGGATGCTGAGTGGAATCAGCCGGGTGATGAAACACAGAGTAAATGCTGAATGGAATCAGCCAGGTAAACACAGAGTGGATGATGAGAGATGCTTGGGAGCGTAGAAACAGATTAGCTGAAAGATGATTACCGGTGATAGAGGATACTGCTGGTAAGATAGGATCCGCTGGATCTGCACCAGTGTTTGATAGAAGCTGAAATCTGTTGAAAGCTGACTGCTGGAAGCAGATAGTAGATAGCTGGAAACTGGACAGCCACGGAAGGCTGTAGAGTCAGGCTGCACTGCAAGATGGAAAGCAGGTGCGGGTCTCTTTGTGGATGCTGGAGACAGGAACTGGAACCTGGAGAAACAAGCCACAGGAGAGAGAGACTGGAACAAGGTATGACATTCAAAGCACTGACATCTATCTGGCCCAGACACAGGATACTTATACCTGCTGCTATGCAGGCATTGGCTGGGCAATTATGCAGATTCCAGAGACGGTGGATTGGAGGAATTGGAGCATGTGATCAAATCCAACATGGCTGCGCCCATGCTGGAACCTGGAGGGAAAACTGGTTTGAAATGAAATGTGCAAACATAATGATAATGGCGGCGCCGGCCGCGGAGGACAGGAAACGCCAGATGACAGTTATATGCAGAGACACTTGGAGGGCAGCAGAGGCCGCGGCAGGCATGATACACGATTCTGAGAACCTGCAACAATAACACAGTAACGGCGGCGGAGGACGGGAGACGCCATGTTGGATTCAAACATGGCGCCGCTGTGGTAGTGTCTCAGAATGACAGGAGGGATGTGCAGAGTGTTGACACAGATGAGATCCGGACTTGGAACGCTGGGCCAGTCTCAGAAGACACCTAAACGGCAGGTAATGGCGTCCAGATACCCGGATCGTGACACCTCTTCCTTGATGTCCCAGCGCTTTCTTAAACTTAACATGTCTAAGACCGAGCTGATCATCTTCCCTCCCTCCCGCATAACCTCACCTCCTACAATCTAATTATCTATTGATGGCACTACTGTCTCCTCTAGCCCCCAAGTGCGCTGTCTTGGAGTAATCCTTGACTCTTCCCTCTCCTTCAAACCACACATTCAGCACCTCTCACAAACCTGCCATTTTCTTCTAAAAAATATTTCCAGGATCAGACCCTTTCTGACCCAGGATGCTACTAAGACTCTTATCCACTCACTGGTCATCTCCAGACTGGACTACTGTAATCTGCTCCTCAGAGCCGGCCATAGGCATAGGCAAACTAGGCAATTGCCTAGGGCATTTGATATGCCTAGGGGCATCAGCAGCTTCTGCTGATTAAAATGATATGCAGCATGCCTATACTCTGTGTGTAGCATTTCATATGCAGATACAGCCACAGTCTCACACAGTATATAGGCATGCTGCATATCATTTTAATCAGCAGAAGCTGCTTGTGCATCCGAGCCACATAGCAATGCAAATAAGATGCATTTTTATTTTAAAAAAATGTGCCAGACGTTATCATTGAAGCAAGATTTATGAGGACACATCTGCATTCCAGCAGAGGCAGAGGTCACAGTGTTAGTGGCAGTGTGAGTGTTTTGTGCATGTGAGTAGGTTGGTTGTGCAGTAGTGTTCGGAATATGAAAATTCTTGAACAAGCTGGTTTAAATACAATCATATCCATTTATTATTGTTTATGTTCTGTGCGGGATACAAAATTTCTTTTTTATAACAGTGTTCGGAATATGTGTAAGGAGCATTATGTGTGTCATGTAAAAATGCATTAATAATGTGCAACATATGTGTAAGGGGCACTATGTGTGTCATGTGTATAAGGGCATTAATAATGTACAGCATATGTGTAACAGGGTACTACTGTATGTGTGTCATTATGTGCATAGGGGCACTAATAATGTGCAGCAAATGTGTAGGGGTCATTATGTGTATAAGGGCATTAATAATGTGCGGCATATGTGTAAGGGACATTACGTGTAAAAGGGCATTAATGAAGGTTGTCATAATGTGTAAGGCGCATTATGTTTATAAGGACATTAATAATGTGTCTCATTTGTGTAAGGGGCATTACTGTGTGGCATTATGTGTATAAGGTGCTCTACTATGTGGCGTTGCGTATAGAAAGGGCACTACTGTGTCGTCTAATGTGAAAAAAGAACAATAGGGTGTGGTGTAATGTGAATAAGGAGCAATTCAGTGTGATGTAATGTGAATAAGGGACTCTACTGTGAGGAGTAACGGTTATAAGGTAAAGTGATACTACTGTGGGATGTAATACGGACACGATCTCATGATCAAATGTGAATAAAGTTGCAGTACTGTGTGGCGTATTTGGAATTGGGGTTACTATTGTGTGGCCATGCCCCTTGCCAGCAAAAACACACCCCTTTTTGGGCTGTGCGCCAAATGTGCTAACTGTTCCTATTTAAAATATAGGGGGTACAAACCCAAAAATAAGGACTGCTATGGATGAGGGGTGATGGTGCTGGGAAAGAGGTGCAAGGTCAGAGGCGGAACCAGCGGTGGTGCTAGGGGGCACCAGCCAAAATCTTGCCTAGGGCATCATATTGGTTAGGGCCGGCTCTGCTGCTCCTGACTGGCATTCCTGACAAATACCTCTCTCCACTCCAATCTATCCTCAATGCTGCTGCCCGGCTCATCTTCCTCACCAAACGCACTACGCCCACCTCTCCTCTCTTACTAGACCAGGCCTGGCCAACCTGTGGCTCTCCAGATGTTGTAAAACTACAAGTCCCATCATGCTTTGCCACGGTTTTGCTATTAGGGAATGCTAGAACTGTGGCAGGGAATGCTGGGATTTGTAGTTTCACAACATCTGGAGAGCCACAGGTTGGCCAGGCCTGTACTAGACCTTCACTGGCTCCCCTTCCCTTTCAGAATCCATTTCAAGCTTCTCACACTCGCTTACAAAGCCCTCACCCACTCCTCTCCCATCTACATCTCTGACCTTATCTCCCTTTACACTCTCACCCGTCCTCTTCGCTCTGCTAATGCACGCCGACTCTCCTGCCTACGGATTACTTCCTCCCACTCCTACCTCCAAGATTTTTCACGTGCTGCACCACTTCTTTGGAATTCCCTACCTCTCCCCCTCAGACTCTCCACCTCTCTACAAAACTTCAAACGGGCTCTCAAGACCCACTTCTTCACCAAACCCAGCCAAATCTCATCCTAACCCTCTGTTCTACGCTCTCTATGTACCCCATCTGTGTCACCCCTGTCTGTCTACCCCTCCCCTTTAGCATGTAAGCTCTCACGAGCAGGGCCCTCTTCCCTCATGTGCTTATTCTTTCTTACTTTAATAATCTTCAACTGCACCAAATCCAGCAGTCTTCTGCCACCTGATACTTATTCCAGTGTCATCTGCTGATGTAACTGTTTATTTACCCTGTACTTGTCCTATACTGTCATCAACTGTAAGTTGCTGTTTTCCTGTTTGATTATTTGTTTATGTACTCTGTAATTGGGCGCTGCGGAACCTTTGTGGCGCCATATAAATAAAGGATAATAATAATAATATGGTCAAGTAGTATGCGCAGAGGAGTTTTTGGATTCAGGGCTTCGTGAAAGAAGCAGCTTGTCTTGTTGGGAGAGCTCTGAGGACTGCCATGCATCAAAGGCCTACTGCAAACACTGTGTTAGGCCATACTTACTCTCTCGGACTGTCTGAAGGTGCATACACACTGTGCGATTTTTCTTGCAATATGGACTATATAGTCCATATCGCAGGAAAATATAGTGCACATTGCACCGTGTATATACAGCTTGCGATGACGATATGCGGTCCCGCAGGATCGGCTTAGCAAGAAAAAATACTGTGCAGGCAGTCCAACATTGACTATATCGGTGGTGCCAGGCTCCGGCCACATCACATAGTCAATGTCAGGTTCTATGCACATCACACCGTGTGTATGCACCTTAAGATTCACATGACAGTAGATCAGCCTCCTGGATCCCACCTACTTTCCCATAGAGAAAAACTGCCTGGAATCATAATGACACAGTTCACTGTGAATAGCATTAGCACATTCCCTCTGGCACAATGCCATGATTTCACAGTATTTAAGAGTGTACAGGTGCATGGCTCCTTCTCATGTGCAACTCTCACCAGGATGTCCCCATTTGGTGTGGAGCTGAAGAAAAACAGCACATACTATATGTTTTAAGTATAGCTATGCTAACTTAAAGCATGATGTCCTATCTATTAGCAGAGGTGTCGGAACAGGGTGGGGTGCACAAGGGGGCAGCATACCCCCCCCCCCCCTTAAACATGGCATAGGCAAAATTTTCCTCTAGTGGGCAAAACCATGTTGCACTGCAGGTGGGGCAGATGTAATGTGTAGAGAGAGTTATATTTGGGTTGGTTATATTGTTTCTGTGCATGGTAGATACTGGATGCTTAATTTTTACACTGCAATTAAGATTTCAGTTTGAACACACCCCAACCAAATCTAACTTTCTCTGTACATGTTATATCTGCCCCACCTGCAGTGCACATGGTTTTGCCCATTACAGGAAGATTTTGCTTTTGCGACCAACCTTGAATTAGTCCCATTAACGGTAATTCAGTCATAAAAGTATTAACAACAAGTTAACCTAGATACGCTTACACTAGGATATAAAATATTAATGATCCTTGATGGAGAAGATTGTGAAACACTATTAAATATTCAGAAATGACTAGTATGAACGCATCATTTGCCCTTTTGCGTTTGTGTCCTGTAGTACTATATTAGTTTAATTGATTGTCACAGATCAGGTTGTTAAATTAATTCCAGGGTTTAATTCCGGAACCAGCATAATAGATAAACCAACTTTCAAAATACCATATACTTGTTTTATGGGCTCATCCCGTGTTAACACTTGTAATGCTTTTTAATGCTTGTTGAACACATTAAAGATAGAAGTTCACATTGTTCATGTTCTCACATTTCTGTTTGTGTGGAACATGGCTATCAACATATGCTACTTGCCAGTGGCGTAACTAGAAATTTTTCTCCCCCAAGCCAAAACATTCTTCGGCGCCCCCCTCCCCCCATCCCCCATAATTGGCACTATTAAAGGGATAAATGTGCGCGCGCCGCAAAATAGGGTGTGTGGCTTCGTTGGGATGGGCGTGGCTTCACATAAAGGGGTGTGGCATTGCAGGAAAAGACTACGTTATACCCCAGTTTTCCAACCTGCACGCCCAGACGTTAGCCACCACGGGAAAGAAAAATAATCCTGATTCATGCCCCTTACATTATTTGTAATTTTTCCTCCTTATAATAATGCCCAGTATACATTATGCCACATACTGCAATGGCCCTTAGACATTATGCCACACACAATAATGCACATGACACAATATGCACACACCATAATGCCCCCGACACATTATGCCACACACCGTAATGCCCCCGACACATTAACAGGAATCGCAATGACGGTTATACATTATGCTACACACTGCAATGCCCCTGATACATTATACCACATACCACAATGCCCGTGATATAGTATACAACACACCGTAATGCCTGACACATACCGCAATGCCCGTTATACCCTATGCCACACACCGCAATGCCCGTTATACATTATGCCACACTGCAATGACCCTGAGACATTATACCACATACCACAATGCCCGTGATATAGTATGCCACACACCGTGATGCCTGTGACACATTATGACACACACCGCAATGTCCGTGATACATTATGCCACACACCGTAATGCCCATTACACATTAAGTCCTACAGTAAGGCTTCTAATTACTTTTAAATTACCTGCTCGTTGCCAGGGGTTTCATGCACTGGGTGTCATGCTCGTTGCCAGGGGTTTCATGCACTGGGTGTCATGCTCATTGCCAGGGGTTTCATGCTCTTGGTTCCATGCACGGTGCCAGGGGTTTTCATGCTCAGGGTGTCATGCTCGTTGCCAGGGGTATCATACACTGGGTGTCATGCTCGTTGACAGGTGTTTCATGCACTGGGTGTCATGCTCGTTGCCAGGGGTTTCATGCACTGGGTGTCATGCTCGTTGCTAGGGGGTAGTGCTTGTTGCTAGGGCTGTGCTCCCAGTGCCACATATGTCCCCAGTGCCAGATATTACCCCACGGTGCCAGGTACTCACATGACCCCAGTGCACAATATAGCCCCCCCCCCTATGTGCCAGGTACACATATACCCCCCCAGTGCCACATATGCCCCCAGTGCCAGATATTCCCCCTCAGTGCCACATATGCCCCCAGTGCCAGATATCCCCCCCCCAGTGCCACATATGCCCCCAGTGCCAGATATTCCCCCCCAGTGCCAGATATGCTCCCAGTGCCAGATTTCCCCCCCCCCAGTGCCACATATACCCCCAGTGCCAGATATTCCCCCCAGTGCCACAAATGCCCCCAGTGCCAGATATCCCCCCCCAGTGCCAGATATGCTCCCAGTGCCAGATTCCCCCACCCCCCCAGTGCCACATATGCCCCCAGTGCCAGATATTCCCCCCAGTGCCACATATGCCCCCAGTGCCAGATATTTCCCCCCCAGTGCCAGATATGCTCCCAGTGCCAGATTCCCCCACCCCCCCAGTGCCACATATGCCCCCAGTGCCAGATATTCCCCCCAGTGCCACATATGCCCCCAGTGCCAGATATTCTCCCCCCCCAGTGCCAGATATGCTCCCAGTGCCAGATTCCCCCACCCCCCCAGTGCCACATATGTCCCCAGTGCCAGATATTCCCCCCAGTGCCACATATGCCCCCAGTGCCAGATATTCCCCCCCAGTGCCAGATATGCTCCCAGTGCCAGATTCCCCCACCCCCCCAGTGCCACATATGCCCCCAGTGCCAGATATTCCCCCCCAGTGCCTTATATGCCCCCTCCCCCGCCGCCGCTCCCCCGCTGGTTTGTGTTGGAGGGACACGGAGGGCACAGCGCGCGCCTCTCCTGTGTCCCTCCTGCATCATCTCCGGCGGCCGCGGGTCTAATAGAGGAAGTGCCGGTTCGTGAGCCAATCAGAGCTCACGAACGGCACTTCGTTTATTAGACCAGCGGCCGCCGGAGATGATGCAGGAGGGACACAGGAGAGGCGCGCGCTGTGCCCTCCGTGTCCCTCCAACACAGCAGGGAGGGTTAGTAGGAGCAGATTGACATGCGGACGCTCGTCCACATGTCAATCTGCGCTAAATCAGTGGCGCCCCCGCAGCCCCTCGGCCCCAAGCCACCGCGAGGGCTGCAGGGGCAGTAGTTACGCCACTGCTACTTGCAATGTATGAACAAAGTAACATTTTGCAGGAACATAGAGAATAAGCAGGAAATCTACTAATAATCCATGTAAATCCTCCCCAACACCTGACTTTACTGGTCAGCGGTTTGGAGGATGATTGTTAATCTGCTGGCAATGGGGGTTATACAAGTTTGTTAGTAAACCAAAACAGCAAGCAAATGGGCAACACCATGTTGCACTGCAGATGGGGCAGATATAACATGTGCAGAGAGAGTTAGATTTGGATGGGTTATATTGTTTATGTGTAGAGTAAATACTGGCTGCTTAATTTCTACATTGCAATTTAGATTTCAGTTTGAACACACCCCACCGAACTCTAAATCTCTGTGCACGTTACATCTGTCCCACCTGCAGTGCAGCATGGTTTTGCCCAATTGCTACCTTTTGTTGGTTTGCTAACAACCCTGAATAAGGCCCAATGTGCAGAGGGTAGGATATATTATTCTTAGTGGTACTGTGTGCATGTGCCAAAAATGGGTGTGGCCACATGCCACATGGGGTGTGGCCAATGAAAATGGGGGTGTGATACACATATGGGGGCAAGATACACATATGCCCCCAGTGCCAGGTACACATATGCCCCACAGTGCCAGGTACACAAATGCCCCCTGTGCCAGGTACACATATGCCCCCCGTGCCAGGTACACATATGCCCCAAGTGCCAGATACAGATATGCCCAACAGTGCCAGATACACATATGCCCACAGTGTCAGGTACAGCGCACGCCTCTCCTGCCCCTCAGTCCGGTCTCCAATCAGGAGCTGCAGCTGCTGGTCCATGAGCTCTGATTGGCTAACGAACCGGCAACTCATTAGAGATACACGTGCTGCCGCCGGACACATTGAACACTGAGTGGAGGAGTGGCGTGCGCTGCGCTCTCCTCCCTTCACACACAGCTGAGCTCACACACAGGTTGCAAGCATGGTGGTCAGGCCGGCGGTACTGCGTACCGGCTGGCAATATCTTACCGGTACACAGTACAGCCCCATACCACCATACTTGCAGCACTGGATATAGATAAATCGCTGGTAGGCTAGTCAGAATTGCCTTAAATAATTGTCTAAAAACCACCATCGCTATCTGGCTTATCAGCCTAGTCAGATGCTTAAAACGCTTATACGATTAAGGTGCCAAAAATCCTGAAGTATTCTCTTATTGGGGCAATATTATTTAATTCATATACTGTATTAGGGGCAGAATATTATGGTAACATTTTTAAAGAGAACAATAATATTTATTATTTTAAGGAGACAATATTAATTGATTGTTAATTGGAACAGTGCCAACAATTATATCTTGTGATTTGGTCACCACTTACCCATAAAATAAACAATGTTGAACAATAATAAATTCATTATTATTGCCCAGATTAACAGTCAATTTATATTTCAACAATTTAAAATATCATCTCTCCTCACTCGTATCTCCAACTGTCTCTCTGCTATCTCCTCCTGAATGTCCCAGCGCTTTCTTAAACTTAACATGTCTAGGACTAAGCTGATCTTCTTCCTTCCCTCCCGCATAACCTCACCTCCCACAATTTCATTATTCATTGATGGCACAACTATCTCCTCTAGCCCCCAAGTGCGATGTCTTGGAGTAATCCTTGACTCCTCCCTCTCCTTCAAACCACACATTCAATACCTCTCACAAACCTGCCATTTCCATCTCAAAAACATCTCCAGGATCAGACCTTTTCTCACACAGGACGCTACTAAGACCCTCATCCACTCAGTGGTCATCTCCAGATTGGACTACTGCAATCTCCTCCTATCTGGCCTCCCTCAAAAATGCCTCTCTCCACTCTAATCTATCTTCAGTGCTGCTGCCCATCTCATGTTCCTCACCAAACGTACTACATTCACATCCCCTCTCTCGCAGGAGCTTCACTGGCTACCCTTCCCATTCAGAATCCAATTCAAGCTTCTCACACTCACCTACAAAGCCCTCACCTACTCTTCTCCTTCTTACATCTCTGACCTTATCTCTCTTTACATTCCCACCCGTCCTCTTCGCTCTGCTAATACACGCCGTCTCTCCTGCCAACTGATTGCCTCCTCCCACTCCTACCTACAAGATTTTGCACGTGCTGCTCCCTATTTCTGGAATGCTCTACCTCTCCCCATCTGACTCTCCACCTCTCTACAAAACTTCAAATGGGCTCTCAAGACCCACTTCTTCACCAAACTCAGCCAACTCTCCTCCTAACCCTCTTGTCTTTACTCACTGTCTACCCCTTCTGTGTCACCCCGATCTGTTAGCACCTCACCTTTTAGATTGTAAGCTCGCAAGAGCAGGGACTTCTTTCCTCATGTGCCTTTCCTTTTCTTACTTACACAATCTTATACTCCTTACTGCCTTTGATGGCACCTAAGCCCGGGTATTCTATACCTGTCCTATATTGTCTTGAACTGTAAGTGCTGTTTTTTTGTTTGCTCATTTGATTATGTACTGTGTAATGGGCACTGCGGATCCCTTGTGGCGCCATATAAATAAAGGATAATCATAATAATAATAATAATTTCCCCTAATTGTGTCCTTTATCAAAACTTAATGATAGCCTTTATTATAAGTGTTTAGAGCCCGGGGTCACCTTGACACCATAGTAACAATCCCCCGCCCCCCATCACATCACTGCCTAGAGACCACCAAAGCAGCCTCAACCTCAACCCACTACCACCTCCCAGAACAAAATTTTCTGCCCATTGTCCCACTCCCATAAGTTGCAAAAAAAAATAAAAAGTTGTAATGACAAAAAAAAAAAAAATCACCTGGCCTCATCAGTCTTGTGTGTTATAGCCCCAGCAAGTGCCGCCCCTAAGCATGTGCCTCACGTGCGTAATGGGAATAATTTTCAAAACCATTTACTAATAAAATTGGTGGATTTATTTTTCTTAACAAAAAATAATTGTGATGGCTATTTTGAAAACAGTGCTTTAAAAAAAATAGTGAAATTTGGCGCATTTTTCGTTAGTAAAGTTACTAGTTTGAAAACCACTGGTAAAACTGCAAAAAAAAAAGGGAAAATAATCCTTTAGCAAATTGCTAGCAAATATTACTCCACACTGAGCCTGGAGTCTCCCGCAGGATGCAGGAGGGTAGGCAACTACTGTATGACTTAAGGGGCAGAATTGGGCTGTAATACAGAATTCTGCTGTAGGCAAAGTTCAGAGAGGGTGTTCCGAGTTCCGACTAGTAGACATTCATGAGCGGCAAGCCAAGCATACAGATAGGGGGTGGTGTGCATGTCAATATATGCATTTAATTACATGCACGCAATGCGGGAGCAACCATGGATGATTTGTATTCAACTCAGAATCAGGCCCTATGTAACTGAAAATAATAAAAAATGGCTATATAGTTTATGGAAAATAGAAGTACAGTACAGCGAAATTTAAGTAAACAAAACTACTAATTAGAATAGTCCATCGCATTTAATCATGAGTAAACAAATATTTTAAAAATGTTACATAAAGTAAGCAAAATAAGGAAATATAAATAAACCATAGGCAATGTAGAATTTGGTTAAAAAATCAAGGTCTCCTGAGTCTTTTTTTTTTTTTACAATGGTAACAGTGTAAATACTTCTATTACAGTAGGTCTTATTATATTGTAGTGGAAAGTTAGTTCAGCGAATTGAATTGTGATGGAATTGCAATTCAATTGCGATTGCATTGTAGAATCGTAAATTAGAGGTAGACCCCCTGCATACCCAGCCAGGCTGCATGTGCAGGTGGTTCGGCGCCATGTTTCCTGTCGCCAGAAACTCATGTGACGTCATCTGGCTGCAGCGAAAACGGCAATGACAGGCCTGTGTTTCCTTAACATCTCTAGTGTTCTAATCTAAACACTCTAGGGTCTAATCCAAAATTCCCTTTATTGTAGCTTAAGGTTGTTCTTTTGTTGCACACGTTGCCTGATTCAGATGTGGACACAATGCCGATATTAATGCAGTGTAGCTATTATGAGCTGACTGCGCATGTATCATAACCACACTGTTCACGCGACAAAGTACTTCTGCGAGGACACTGACAGTGAGGAATCAACTGCAAATGATTGACAGGAGGACAACGTTTTGTGGGAGGTAATGGGGAGTGGCTACAAAAACGCAGGTGTGTCGAGGCCATTTGTGGAGTGTGTCTCTGCTTACATCTGCAGAAAACATGGCACCAGTGTCTCAGTTCCCACATCTATTCTGCGTGACCATAGAGTCACTCATTGTTGATTATCAAAGGATCTGCAACACAGTTGCTGATATCAGCAAGGCCGCCGGTTGGCGGCAGCATTAGCTTATTTTCACACTTTAAGCTTCGTATGGAATCTCAGATGCAATTGCATAAGCGGACACATCTGAATCAGGCCCACTGTCCCCGCATCCAACCAGTGGCGGGTGGTGAGCTCAGTTGCTGGTGAGGCACTGGCTGGTATCAGAGCCAGATTTACACACACATATGCTATAGACCCGAAAGAGGCACCTTAACTCCACCATTGGATTGGCAGGTTGCCTAAGTACATACATTTTCCTGTATCTCAATAGGATTTACAACACAGGAATACTCAAAGCCAGCTGCACAATAACTAGAAATACACGGACCGGAATGGGCGGAGCTAAACGGGACAGAAAGGGGCGGGGCTACACGGACCAGGCTGCTGCAGTGCTGTACTGAGGGAGACAGTGTCTCTGGTAAGTGGAGGGTGACTGAGAAATGTGTGTGTGTGTGTGTGTGTGTGTGTGTGTGTATATATATGGTGGCTGTGTATGTGTGCGTCTATATGTGTGAATTGTGTGTGTGCGCACGTGCTTTATGGACGCTACTACTGGGGGGGTGCATTACATGTAAGGACGCAACTACAGGGGGGGGATTACATATAATGACGCTACTACTACAGGGGCGGCATTACGTATAAGGACGCCACTACAGGGGGGCATTACGTATAATGACGCTACTACTACTGGGGGGGCATTACGTATAACGACGCTACTACTACTGGAGGGGCATCACAAGTAAGGACGCTACTACTACTGGGGGGGCCATTACGTGTAAGGACGCTACTACTACTGGGGGGGGGCATTATGTATAACGACGCTACTACTACTGGGGGGGCATTACGTATAACAACGCTACTACAGGGGGTGCATTACGTGTAAGGACACTTCTACAGGGGGGTATTACGTATAAGAACGCAACTACAGGGGGGGCATTACGTATAACGACGCTACTACTACTGGGGGGGGGGCATTACGTATAAGGACGCAACTACAGGGGGGGCATTACGTATAACGACGCTACTACTACTGGGGGGCATTACGTATAATGACGCTACTACTACTGGGGGGGCATTACGTATAACGACGCTACTACTACTGGGGGGGCATTACGTATAACGACGCTACTACTACTGGGGGGGCATCACTTGTAAGGATGCTACTACTACTGGGGGGGCATTATGTATAAGGATGTTACTAACACTGGGGGGCATTATGTATAAGGATGTTACTACTACTGGGGAAGCCATTACGTGTAAGGACGCTACTACTACTACTGGGGGGGGGGGGCATTACGTATAAGAACGCTACTACTACTGGGGGTGCACTACGTATAAGCACGCTACTACTACTTGGAGTGCACTACGTGTAAGGACGCTACTACTACTACTGGGGGGGGCATTACATATAAGGACGCTACTACTACTGGGGGTGCACTACGTATAAGCACGCTACTACTACTTGGAGTGCACTACGTGTAACGACGCTACTACTACTACTGGGGGGGGCATTACATATAAGGACGCTACTACTACTTGGAGTGCACTACGTATAAGGACGCTACTACTACTGGGGGGGCCATTACGTGTAAGGACGCTACTACTACTTGGAGTGCACTACGTATAAGGACGCTACTACTACTGGTGGAGGCATTACGTATAAGGACGATACTACTACTGGGGGGAATTACGTATAAGGATGCTACTACTACTGGGGAGGCATTATGTATAAGGACGCTAATACTACTGGGGGGGCATTATGCATAAGGACGCTACTACTACGGGTGGGGCATTACATATAAGATAAATAAGATTGTGCTACATTTTGGCGTAATTTTAAATGGGTGTACTATTGTGTTGCCATGCCCCTTGTGAGACTACACCCCTTTTCCTGGCGCGTGCCAAAGGAATATGGGAGGGTGCAAATTTATAGTTTGCAGGGGGGCGCCGAACACCCTAGCACCGGCCCTGTCTGCAAACTTTGGGGTTTAATGTGATACACAGTGCCGGCGCTACCCGCTCAGCAAGGTCTGCAATGCAGGGAGGCGCTGTGCAGGATAGGCGCTCTCCATGCATTAGGACCTTGCTGATGTGCAATATTGCTGCCCTTTGCCGCTACATGCTGTCACTCTGTGTGACAGGCAGCGGCACCATCAGTGGCGGAACTTCACTGAGACCCACTGACATTACGCTGTTGCCTGCGGTTGCCGAAGGAGGAGGTCCGGCCTCAGGAGAGGCGTGGTCCCATGCTCTCTGCCTCCCTCCCCTCTCCTCCTGGCTCCTCTCCTCCACACTGCTGTTGCCAGAACCATCGTCACCATCTAGCTCCGGCGCAAAACCTAACAGCCGGGCCATCTCTTCTCTTCCGGTGCGGCTTGCTGCGGGTCCGGAGCATCAGCGCCCAGGCTCTCCTGAGGTCGGCATGCAGTATCAGGCAGCTGGAGCAGGTAAAAGGGAGACCTGACACGTTGTGCAACCGCTGGCAGTAGTGCCCAAACACCCCCATCCCCGTAGCTGCAGGAGGGATCCACCAAGTACCCAGCCACGTGCAGCTCCACCCTGGCAGTCCCCATGGGGTTTTGAGAACTACAGTAGCTGGCCGGCCCGGTAATATGGTGTTTCCTCCTGACTCCTGTAAATGAGCGTGGGGGGTGAGAGGGCAGCACGCAGGGAGTGGTGGGCATTATGTGTGTAAGCGGTGCTATTACTGTGGTGAGCATTGTGTGTAAGCGAAGCTACTACTGCGGTGGGCATTATGTGTGTTAGGGGCACTTTCTGTGGAATAAGGGACACTATTGTGTGGTGTAATGTGAATGACGAACACTATTGTGCGTTGTAATGTGAATTTGGTACTATTCTGTGGTCACGCCCCTTCCCTATGAAGCCACATCCCTATATTTTTGCAGCGCGCCTTCGGCGCGCATCTGTCCCTTTGTGCACTATGCGGGGGAGGGCGCAAATTCATTGTTTGCAGGAGGGCGCCTAACACCTTAGCACCGGCCCTGAATAGGTGGTTATAGTTCTGTAAAGAATCTAATTTATTCCAGTTAAGAACAAACAGTAAAACCTATTTAAACGAGCATACAGCTTTATGAATGCAGTTCCACTATTCATAGTCATTCAAATGAAAACATACATTGTATGGCCTGACCTTTACTTGTAAATGAAGTCCATTTGCCTATCCTTCTGGATAAAGCTATCAGTGACTTTGTTGTAGAAGTCCTCTCTATTTTCTTTTAGTTTTAAAAGTCTCCCCGTCTCAATAGAGATGATTGCCAGGGATGAAAGTCGCCCTTGATCAGTCTTATTCTTAGTGTATGTTTTGAGTCGTTTTAAAGCAGAGAATGACCTTTCAATGGACGCTGTTGTTGCTGGTATAGTGAGCACCAGTTGGAGTAACTTTGTCCCTTCGGGAACTGTTTGCACGAGATTATTTCAGTCACAAAGCTGAGGAGCTGTGTGGGTGATTTGCATTCGTTCCTCACCATTTCTGAGCTGTACAAGCCACTAGGATCAGTCTTTAGTCTAACGAAGTCAAAGTATTTAGCATATTTTGATAGACTCTGCAGTTTGGTGTCGTCAAAATATTGGGACATATCATAAAATTATGTGCAATCAACCAAACCTAGGAAACTTAGCTCAGCGAAATGGTCAAACCTAGCTTTCATTTGAACACTGACATTGTCCAGAATGTTATAAAACATTCTTTTCCTCTCATCTCTCATCACCTGGTTGCTTTGGGCATTGTCTGTTAGGCCAAGGGTGACACATTTCTGCTCCAATCGATTATAAAAACTGTCAAACTCTTGTCTCTGGCGTTCTACTGCTCCCATCGTGTCACGATTCGTGCACAGCAGAATCCAATGTCCATTATTTTATTCTGCAGCACACGAAAGAGTGCATCGGTCTCATTGAAAATGCCCTCATATGCCATTAAGAAGAAGCATGTGGATGCTTTTGACAGCCAGAGATCATATCCATTGGCTATGTACAGGGTGTCATTGTCACAGTCTCGATGATTTTGTTTCATAATCTGAAACATAGCACGTATATCAGATTGGTACATGCTGATCGTCTGCACTAGTCTGGAATTTGAGCTCCATCTCGTGGGCACTGCTCTTGGTAAACGTCGCTAAGTAAACAACATCATCAAGTAGGTGAGTGCGCTTGGTCGACTTATTGAAAAAATAGGATTTTAATTACCTACCTGTAAATCCTTTTTTCGTAGTCCGTAGAGGATGCTGGGGTCCACATTAGTACCATTGGGTATAGACGGGTCCACTAGGAGCCATTGGCACTTTAAGAGTTTGAGAGTGTGGGCTGGCTCCTCCCTCTATGCCACTCCTACCAGACTCAGTCTAGAAACTGTGCCCGAGGAGAGGGACATCTTCGAGAGAAGGATTTTACACAGATAGTGGCGAGATTCACTCCAGCTCACACAAACAAGGCAAACCAAGCTAACTAGCTTGAAACATCAGCAACGGCTGAACAATATTACTTACCAAGTAACAAAACAGTACTTACCAAGAACTAAGCAGTACTGAACTAAGTAACTACTGCAGGATCACGAAGCGCTGGGCGGGCGCCCAGCATCCTCTGCGGACTACGAGAAAAGGATTTACCAGTAGGCAATTAAAATCCTATTTTCTCTTACATCCCAGAGGATGCTGGGGTCCACATTAGTACCATGGAGATGTACCAAAGCTCCCAGAACGGGAGGGAGAGCACGGAGGCTCCTGCAGAACTGATTGACCAAACATCAGATCCTCAGAGGCCAAAGTATCGAACTTGTAGAACTTTGCAAACGTGTTCGATCCCGAACAAGTAGCCGCTTGGCAAAGCTGTAAAGTCGAGACACCCCAGGCAGCCGCCCAGGAAGAACCCACCTTACGAGTAGAGTGGGCCTTAACAGACGTAGGACACGGCAATCCTGCCGTAGAATACGCATGCTGGATAGTGAACCTGATCCAGCGAGAGATTGTCTGCTTTGAAGCAGGACACCCAAGTTTCTTGGGATCATACAGGACAAACAGAGAGTCCGATTTTCTGTGATGAAAAGTCCCATCAGCTCAATACATGTAAAGAAAGCACAAATTGATGGCGCACAGGTGAGTATATGTAAAAGTTTTTACTGCAAAAAAGTATTCCACTCACATACATCATAATTTAAAGTAACCGGCTTCACTCGCAATCCTCCACATCAGCGCCTCTGGAACACGCTCAGCAGCATGACTGAGGTGACGACCGCCAGGTGTGGATGAACGGGTATACCACAATCGTCTCACTGGAAGGAGATCATAAATCCACTGCTCTGCTCCAAACTACCAACCGGTTTCGTCTCACTGGACTTTGTCAAGGGAGGTGTGGCCAGATGTGACACAGCTGATGTTTTTATAACAGACGTCTCAGTCCATTCATTATTAGCAATATAGTATCACCTCTATTATTCGTATCTCAGGCACAGCAACAACATTTACAATTCTATTACACTATTAATAAAATACATAGTTACAATGCATTAATACAATATTTCTAATGAGGAGCATGTCCACATATATTCGGACCCGATATACTGCTTTAATCTCTTAGTATCATACTTCCATTTAGTCATTACAAAAGTAGCATACTTAATTATATATATTCCACCCCCTTCTTTACATGTATTGAGCTGGTGGGACGGCTCCTGGGATTTGGCTGCACCGGTACATCTCTTACCATTATATTAGACTATTGGACTGACTGGGAACAGGTTACAATGCGCAGTCTAATTGTTTCTATGTGTTTCTTACACATGTGATTGCTGCAGTTTATATTCTGTCCCGTTTTCTTTAAATTTGAAATTGTTACACATTGCTCTGTTTTTAATCTTGAGTGTGGTCATACTGATAAGATTATGGAAAGACGCCAGAGAAGGCTGGAGGAATGCCACAAGATTTTTAGTGACCAATTAGGTGGTAAAAATATGTGACAGAGATTAAGAATGATGTGAGTTGTGATTTAGACGGGTGTAGTACGGTATGCCGGCGCTCGGGAGCCCGACCGCCGGCATACCAACAGCGTGGCGAACGCAAAGGAGCCCCTTGTGGGCTCGCTGTGCTTGCCACGCTGCGGGCACGGTGGCGCGCTAAGCGCGCCACACTATTTTATTCTCCCTCCAGGGGGGTCGTGGACCCCCATGAGGGAGAATAGCTGTCAGTATGCCGGGTGTCAGGATTCCGGCGCCGGTGTACTGTGCGCCGGGATCCCGACATTCGGCATACGGAAGACCACCCGATTTAGACACCCTATGTGCTCAGTCAGAAAGACTAGCTATTCGTGAAATGAGATTAAGTTGGGAAATTACAACACTTGAAAATTATTTAGAAGTGGGACGAATCCCACGTGGGTTACGTTTATTAAAAACACCTATGTTTGGTAATGAGAAAGAGGAATTCGTGGAAGCTTGGTATTAGATTTTGGATACATGCTCGAATGAACTAATTAAGCTGATTGTGAAAGAAAGGAAAAGAGACTTTAGAAGTGGATAAAGAAATACTGTATGTGATCTAGATAGTAAAACTGAACTGTTAGAGAAATTAAAGAATTGAAAGATCTAAAGAAAGAGAGTGATATTTAAAATAAGATTAGAAAAAGATATAATTGAAACTAAAGTTCATACATTTCAAAGGGATTTAACTGATTATAAAGTAGGGAACATTTAAGTGCTTTATTTGTAACATCGTGATCAGGATTACCTTGTCCATCGTGTGTGGATTGTTTTTATTTCTTTACACTGTGTGCATACTATGGAGCCAGATCAAGTTGCCAGTGCACAGAATAATGCATTTATTTGTGGAGCAGCACTTAACTTACCCAAGGGGAAACACTCAGCTTCACTGAGAACCAAGCATCAGAAATCTTGTTCACTGAAGTAACTACTGATGAATATGACCAATTTCATATTGAAGATTTATATCATCAGCTACTAAAGTTGCAGAAGCGTGAAATTGACTATCTCCTCCATGGTACATCGCTCTCTGATTACTACAAAAACTTATTCCCAGAGGTTTCAGGGTCCGTAATATCCCCACTATTGGACACACCAATGTTGACTTTTGCCGCCGGTGGGTGGCTGTTCTAAATAAATGTGGACTGGATCTTATGCTCCTAGTGATAGAAGAGTCTGGAAAAGAACTGCAAGCCGTACGATCAAAGATTGAAGCTCTTAAAACAGATTACCAGTCAGATTTACAAAATCCAAGCTATGAACAATGCTGGGTGAGGCTTAATTCACAATATGACGTTTACAAGTGTTTACAAGAGGGAATTGGTTAGTTTAAAAAAATTGTCTGTGGTACAACAAGACTACGAAGACAGTGCAGATAAATATTGTTGAACATGAAAAAGGTGGTAATCACAATGTGTGCTCCACGGGGAGCACCTGTTTTACTCAGTCCTTTAATCACTCAAAAAGAGAAAATAAAGGCGCCTCTAAGAGCCTAGGCTGATATGCTGCTCGCTGCTCTCAAAAGTATAGGTATTAGCAAACCTACAAAGACAACAAAAAAAACAAGGGAGTAGAGAGCGCAAGCAGACTGAATTAGCAATATTTAATTAAAACTGCACAAGGAATACAATATATTATATATATATGTGTAATTGATAAAACATAAAATTATGAACAAATGGGATCCTCCAGCTTACAGTCCATTTAATGCAATAATGGATTCCAAATTAGACAGTCAAACGCTCCTTCTATTTAGAGCAATGAGTTCATCAATTTGTGTTTAAATAACTTTTTTTGCAAATTATTCACTTCTAAAAAGTTATTTAATCTGGAAAATCACTTTACAGCGGCTCCGTCTACCGCTCTCCCTAAAGCACACTTATGGAACCGGATGCGGTAAGCGGCTATTTATTGAAAGATTCCATAAGTGTGCTTTAGGGAGAGTGGTAGACGGAGCCGCTGTAAAGCACACTGGAAGACGGATTTCTATATACAAAGCAGCTATCCTTTTGGAATATAAAGTGCTGGAACAAGCAGCACATCTGTTATCTGATAATCCAATATAAGTGATTTTCCGGATTAAATAACTTTTTAGAAGTGAATAATTTGCAAAAAAAGTTATTTAAACACAAATTGATGAACTCATTGCTCTAAATAGAAGGAGCGTTTGACTGTCTAATTTGGAATCCATTATTGCATTAAATGGACTGTAAGCTGGAGGATCCCATTTGTTCATAATTTTATGATTTATCAATTACACATATATATATAATATATTGTATTCCTTGTGCAGTTTTAATTAAATATTGCTAATTCAGTCTGCTTGCGCTCTCTACTCCCTTGTTTTTTTCTTTAATCACTCAAATTGGTGATTAAATCCTTTAGGTTCTTGGCGTGTGTGTTCTGACACAAAGGCCAATGGGCTGGAAAAAAAATATATATATATGTAATGATTAAATATAGATTTTCCAGTGGAAATGTCTCTAGTCCTGACCGGACTGTGTGGGCTTTAAAAATCTGTCTTTAGTAATTAGATTCATATAGTTGCAGAGGACGGCGTCCCGTACCTCTGCGTGTGGAAGTCAGGTATTCGTGCACTATCGTTGCGGCCGTACTTGTAAGATGTACAGGTGCGGGGGGCAGCGGGAACCTCCGGACAGACTCGTCCCTCAGCTCGCGCACCCGCTCTCCGGTTCGTCCTGTTAGGGATCTCCCCGTGTGCCTGCGCTGCTCGCTGGGTTGGTCGTGTTCGCGTGGGGGGGAGCTCAGCCGCAGGATCTAAACAGAGCCTGTGGCAGTGTTGCACCTCCCCACAACGGAATACTCACCTGTGTGGTCCTCCTGCTGCCCGTCCGTCTGTACTGCTTACCGATATCTGCGCCGTAGGTCCGAGGGTCTCACAGCACTCTCCTGTCCTCCAATGGTTTGATGTCTCTTAGTCGTCTCCTCCAACGCGTTTCAACCGGATCGGTCTTCCTCTGGGAGTCTTTGCAGTGTGCTGATAGTGGTGGATGTTAAAATGGCTTGCGGGCGGGACCAGCATCACTTCCTCCTTTGTTCCACTGATGCTGAAAGTAAAACACACCTTTATATAAGTATCCATTTGCATCATTTCACGAGTACTCAAACTGTAGGGGATGAGCGCAGTCAGGTGAAAACCAGATATCCATATTGAACCAAAGGGCAAGGACACCCTTTTGACTAGCAGCACATCCCATACAGTAAAACCACCCCAGTGCGCAGATTACCTCCCTTTTTGTTAATTGTCTAGCCTGTCCATAATCTGCAGCAAGGGTCACTACATTCACGTTCATGGGCATCATTTACAATCGAACAGATAGGGAAAACAGAGCCATGGATTTATTTGCACAATTCAGTAGTGCCACCAATGAGGTACCCAACACCACTAACTTCTTTAACAAATTTACCCTATTAGAAAAGCATATTACGAAAGAAAATAAACTATGGTGGGACATACAGACATTAGCATGGTACAAAAGCAACAATATTATACCAAAAGGGCTTAAAATCAAGAAGGCTTCAGCCCTACACAATCCTGACATCACATTTACGAAACAATGGAACAACATACTTGATGAGTGCTCTCATCAATTAGTTAAATTACTACTAGATACACATACGTAGGAGTTAGCCAAACTAGAACACAACATTCAACAATTAAGTTTGGAACTAGAACCATTTGAACAAAAACAAGAATTCCGCACTTTAACAGAAATCACACTACAAAGGATTAGACAAGGAGAAGAGAAGATCATCACCATTAAAAAGAATAAAATACTCAGAGATAAATTTGGAATACATCAGAAAAACAAATCCAAACAGAAAGCAACTCATGATTCACACAGAAACGCTAATCAGAACAAAAGTCTGCCCAAAGCGAGAACAAAAGCACCACCAGCTATACCTAGAACACCCATATACAAAAGGTTAAAATTAACATACCAACAGTACATGACAAAGTTACATTCGAGAAATTTAGAAACAGGCAAACCCATTACCCAATCAAGCTATCATGACACATCCATTGAAACATCTACGATAACTGATAACGATACATCCTTTTCTATCTATGACATTAATGACGAATTCTCCCATGATTTAGCCAGAAAATCATTAGAACAGGGCTGGCTTGACACTGAATTAGCGTTACTCAATACAACACCAGGAGTACTGGGGTCACAGACGGAATATCTCACGGCCACCGGTGAGAGCACCATATTCATTGAAGAAGCCAAAACTGACACCAATCCAACATGTGGAGACTCCAACAGTTTTTTAGAATCAACGACAGACCTCATCCACCAGATAGGGTCTGTCAAGACACAGAACCAGCAGACAAAGAGAAAACTTTCAGAACCCGACGAGGATGCAGGGGGGGGACAAAAAAGCAAAACACTGAACCCTAAAGTGACACAAACCGAAGGACAGGGCATATTCAACTTGAGCAGCCATGTACTTAACAAACATCAAGTTAGTGCCCTAGATAAGGGACTCAAATTTGCACCTACAGCACCGTTAAACAAATTAGAAACTTATCTGGACATACAAAAATTTACACGTAAGCTTACACTAAAGAAATACTTTCAGAAGACCCCGCTACCACAACATAAACCAGACAAAGATGACCCTTTTTCTCACACTTCTCTCAAACCCAAGTCACAGTTTTATCCCAATTACATGATGGGAAACCATATAGCGACATTCACCGATATGGTAGAGAAAGACGTCATGAGACTAGACGAGAGACCTAATAGACTTAGGAAACACAACATGACCAATAAGGAACAAAGAGCACTGACAGAACTCAGCAAAAATACTAACTTGGTAATTAAACCGGCTGACAAAGGGGGAGGGGTAGTACTTCCTAACAAGGATGACTATATGAAGGAAGCCAACAACATACTGAGCGACACGAGCACCTACAGAAAACTACAAGGAGACCCCACCCATACATTCAAACAGCAACTACAGACCCTACTTAGAGAAGGGTTGGACAAAGGGATCCTCTCGGCACAGGAACACACATATCTCAACATACAACATCCAATCATACCAGTATTCTACTACCTACCAAAAGTGCACAAAAACCCAACAAAACCACCAGGCAGACCGATCATATCCGGAATAGATTCAATCAGCTCAAATCTCTCACAGTATATTGATGTCTTTCTACAGCCATATGTTAAAACTCAGAAATCCTATCTTAGAGACACTACTGACATCCTTAGAAAGTTAGAATCAATCACATGGAAAGAGGACTACTGGTTAGTCACAAGCGATGTCACTTCTTTATATTCCATCATAGATCACGCACAGGGAATAGACAGCACACGTCATTACCTCGAACAAGACCCCAACATGTTATCAGACCAACGAGAATTCATTTTGGGGGGCATAGAGTATATTCTCACCCACAATTACCTATGGTTTAACAACAACTATCACCTACAGACCACCGGGACCGCTATGGGGACGAGGTTCGCGCCAAGTTACGCAAATCTGTTCATGAGCAAGTGGGAAGACGATACAATCTGGTCTGATGTGGAGCTTGGTGCGAACCTCGTCCTCTGGACCAGATTCATAGATGATATATTCTTCATCTGGAAGGGAGATGAAGAATCACTCAAAAGTTTCAATACACACCTCAATCAGAACGATCGGAATCTCAAACTCACCACCACATATAGCAAGGAAAAAGTACAATTTTTAGATCTCAACATTTTCATAGATGAAGATTGAATACACACAAACACTTACAATAAAACTGTCGACGTGAACAGTTATATACTAGCCACCAGTGGGCATCATCCGACATGGCTCAATGGCATACCAATGGGACAATTTAAACGACTTCGTAGAAACTGTTCCAAAATGAGTGATTATGAAACACAGGGGAAGGTTTTGAGTGACAGATTTAAGGAAAAAAACTACCACACCGAGACAGTACAAATAGCCTTCGAAACAGCAAAAAATATAGAGAGGCCCGCACTCCTTAACTACAAAGAGAAGCCAAAACAGATGACACAAATCGAAGAACCACTGTTCATAACACAATATTCAGACCAAGCCCATCAGATCAAAAAGATCATCACAAAACACTGGCAGATATTATTGCAAGATGACAATTTAGCTAAAGTTCTACCCCCTAACCCCAAAGTCATCTATCGAAAGGCTCCTGACATAAAGAAAAAACTAACACACAGCCACATACCGCCACCAAATCAGATACAAACCACAATAGATGGGTCACAGAACAAAGGAGGTTTTTACCATTGTGGGACCTGCTCAGGTTGCCATATGGTAAAAGCAAGAAGCACATTACCCACTATCATGAAACAATCTGCAACTAACTCATACAGTTACAAAATCAAAGACAGAATCACATGCCACAGCAAAGGCATCATATACTTACTAGAATGTCCATGTAAGTTACAGTATATAGGGAGAACCGTCCGACCACTGAAAATCAGAATCAGTGAACACATTCGCAATATTAAACGAAAAACAGAAGATCATCCGCTCTCATTACACTTTAGAGACCATCATGAATCAAATCCCGCATTACTAAAGTTTACGGGGCTGAAAGAAATCAAGAAGAACTGGAGGGGAGGGGATTATATACAAAAAATAAATAAAGAAGAGTTACGTTTAATAATCTCCTTTGGCACACTAGCACCAAAAGGGTTAAACATTGATAATGAAATAAGGTCTATCATCTGCAAGTAGAACCAATCATTTAGTATACAGATATCCAATACCCAGAAAAAGCCCACAGGGAACATAGGATTATAAACCACTCCAAAGTAGGAAAGTTATATATATCCCAGATATTTCATAACAATACCAAAGAATCCACTTCACCATAATTGTTGACACACAAGAAACATCTTTAATTTTTTAAAAGCTCCGTGATCAGATAGCATACTAACAAGCCACATACCATTGCCACATAAAAAATAAAAAAAAAGGGAATTTCATTTGCATTGCCATGTTTCATACTTTCCCTGTTTCTGAAACTCGCAAATGGGACAGATTGCAGGAACATGTGATCTGCCCACTGCAATACTAACAACCTCAACCACCAATCAAAAAAAAAAAAAAGGAATTTAATTTGCATTGCCATGTTTTCATACTTTCCCTGTTTCTGAAACTCACAAATGGGACAGATTGCAGGAACATGTGATCTGCCCCCTGCAATACTGACAACCTCAACCACCAATCAAATCAGTGGAACAAAGGAGGAACTGATGCTGGTCCCGCCCGCAAGCCAATTTAACATCCAATACTGACAACCTCAACCACCAATCAAATCAGTGGAACAAAGGAGGAACTGATGCTGGTCCCGCCCGCAAGCCATTTTAACATCCACCACTATCAGAACACTGCAAAGACTCCCAGAGGAAGACCGATCCGGTTGAAACGCGTTGGAGGAGACGACTAAGAGACATCAAACCATTGGAGGACAGGAGAGTGCTGTGAGACCCTCGGACCTACGGCGCAGATATCGGTAAGCAGTACAGACGGACGGGCAGCAGGAGGACCACACAGGTGAGTACTCCGTTGTGGGGAGGTGCAACACTGCCACAGGCTCTGTTTAGATCCTGCGGCTGAGCTCCCCCCCACGCGAACACGACCAACCCAGCGAGCGGCGCAGGCACACGGGGAGATCCCTAACAGGACGAACCAGAGAGCGGGTGCGCGAGCTGAGGGACGAGTCTGTCCGGAGCTGCCAGGAGGTTCCCGCTGCCCCCCGCACCTGTACATCTTACAAGTACGGCCGCAACGATAGTGCACGAATACCTGACTTCCACACGCAGAGGTACGGGACGCCGTCCTCTGCAACTATATGAATCTAATTACTAAAGACAGATTTTTAAAGCCCACACAGTACGGTCAGGACTAGAGACATTTCCACTGGAAAATCTATATTTGACTTTTAAAGCAACACAGCCAGATTTAATCATTACATATATATATTTTTTCCAGCCCATTGGCCTTTGTGTCAGAACAATTTGAGTGATTAAAGGACTGAGTAAAACAGGTGCTCCCCGTGGAGCACACATTGTGATTACCACCTTTTTCATGTTCAACAATATTTATCTGCACTGTTTCATTATATTGAGTGTATTTTTGATACATGTGAAAGTAAAACACACCTTTATATAAGTATCCATTTGCATCATTTCACGAGTACTCAAACTGTAGGGGATGAGCGCAGTCAGGTGAAAACCAGATATCCATATTGAACCAAAGGGCAAGGACACCCTTTTGACTAGCAGCACATCCCATACAGTAAAACCACCCCAGTGCGCAGATTACCTCCCTTTTTGTTAAGACTACGAAGACAATCGGGTCTATTGATGGATCCTACGGGGAGAACAATACAAGAGATCTAGGCGTCAGGGCAACCACTCCACATGGCATAATCAAGTAAAGGGCCCTAGAGACCAAGATTATTTGTCCCAGAGTGATAGTGACTTTGGAGTCATAGAATCCGATGAACCGACCTTGTCATCTCAACGTCCCCCTTTAGGGGTTCAAACTCATCATGGTACAACACCAAAAGACCCCAAAGGATGCGGCGAGGTCGCCAAAATGAAAGGGAATTCAAAAGTCACAGATAAAAAGAAAAACTAATATTCAACTTGTCATCCCGCTATTTGTCACCTTTGGAAATAAAAGTTCTGAATAGAGGCCTATCCTTTGTCCCTACCACTGTTCATAATAATTTTGAATGGCAGATTGACTTACACCACATGAACAGAGGATTACGACTTAGAGAACATTTTCAGCATCATAACTCGAATCCACCATCTGGTCCTATCAATTCCTTTGGTAGGAGTCGCAGCCGTTCTAAATTTGATGCTATTTCATACAATTCATCTATTAAATCATACACAAGGATGTTGGATGATTCCATGACAAAATACACAGAGGCCCAACCACGTATCCATTACAGTCTGACACGTGCTGATCGCAAAGCGCTGATTGATTCGAGTAAGGACCAAAGTATTACCATACGTCCTGCAGATAAAGAAGGCGGTATAGTTTTACAGGATATATCTAAATATCTAAATATAAGGAAGAAATGTACAGCCAATTATTGGATACAGTGTATATAAGAAATTATTGAAGGATCCTTTGTGAGTTGTGATTTAGACACCCTATGTGCTCAGTCAGAAAAACTAGCTATTCGTGAAATGAGATTAAGTTGGGAAATTACAACACTTGAAAATTATTTAGAAGTGGGACGAATCCCACGTGGGTTACGTTTATTAAAAACACCTACATTTGGTAATGTGAAAGCTTGGTATAAGATTTTGGATACATGCTCGAATTAACTAATTAAGCTGATTGTGAAAGAAAGGAAAAGAGAGACTTTAGAAGTGGATAAATAAATATGTGCTGTAGATAATAAAACTGAACCTGTTAGAGAAATGAAAGAATTTAAAGATCTAAAGAAAGAGAGTGATATTAAAATAAGATTAGAAAAAGATATAATTGAAACTAAAGTTCATAAATTTCGAAGGGATCTAAGTGATTATAAAGAAGGGAACATTAGGAGTTGGAATACAACGAGAGATAGAAATAAAGTAAGTAGGGATGAGTATAAAAATCAGCTATATATAATATATATATAATAATAATAGAAGGAGATTTGAAGAGAGAGAGACCAGTAGCGTGTTTCGCTGCATAATCGCTTTAATGCATTTAATACCCCTAGAACAAATTAATATAATCATGATTTTTTTTGGCAGGGCCAAGGATGGAAAGAAAGACGAGACCTTTTAGGAAAAATGGAGCAGAAGAGCCTGAGAACAGGGACAAAAAGGAAAAATCAGGAAGAACTAAGAGGAAAAAAAGAAGGCAAGAGGGTCCAAAACACGGAGAGGGAACTAAAGAAGAGTACATGTATTTTCAATTTATCTAATTATGAATTAAGATTAAGTGAACAAAAATTACTCTCAATAGGTTTGTTATATGCACCAAACATGGGACCTATCAATTTTGATCTCTTTATTGATGCAAATAAATTTATAAGGTTACTCACACTAAAGAGGTAATTCACTAAAAATGGGGAATTGACCTCTAAAATATCAGATAAAGAGGAAACTGTTAATAAAACAGGTTTAAGAAAATATTCCTCTTACTACCCGATAGAATCAAGAGGAAGTAATATTGAGACATATTCACGCCTAATTATCAAAGATCTTGAAGAGTTATGTAAAAATGATAGAAGCAGGAAAGACAATTTAGGGCAAGATGATAGAAAGGCTATAAAAGAGTTGGAGGAAAATCATAACCTTATAATAAAGATGGGGATATTGTGGTGTTAAATAGAAGTGATTATTTGGAAGAAGCATTCCGTCTCTTTAGTGATGAATTGACATATAAGAAACTAACTTCTGAAACTAGTGTGAGAATCCTGAGTGAGATCTAGGATTTGTTACAAACTGGTCTTGATAAGAATTGTATAGACAGGAAATGGATTATGTATTTAATGAATATCCTAAGCTATATTCTACTATATGCCTAAAATACATAAAAGGCTTGAACTCCCCCTCCCCCCCCTTTCTGGTCGCCCAATTATTGCGGGAACTGACTCTGCGACATGCAGACTATCTGAATATGTAGATTATTTAAAAAAAAACATGTTGTAACCCTTCGTTTATTTGTGAAAGATTCTACATAGATGTTGAGGATCATAGATTAGATGGTCTGGCAAGAAGGGTATAGCTGGTGTACAGTGGATGTAGAATCGCTGTATACCAGCATACCTCATGATAAAGGCCTGGAAGCAGTGCATTATTTTTTGTCTCAAGATGATACAATGACAGCTGAAATTAGATTCTTTCTGGTAGAATGTGTTTATTATATTTGAAAAAAATAACTTTTAAAGTTTCAGGGAGACTTTTATATGCAACAGTGTGTGTGTGCCATGGGGACACCATACCCACCGAGCCTGGCAAACCTATATTTAGGTCAGTGGGAAGAAGAGGTCATCTTTGTAAAAAATGGAAAAAAGTGTTTTAACAGATATATTGATGATATTTTGATAATTTGGCGAGGTAACGAAATGGAATTTGAACAATTTATGACCTCTATTAATATTAATAACCGTAATTTAAAATTGACATCTAATTATCAGGATAAAAAAAATTTTCGTTCCTGGATCATGTTTTGGATACGAGTAATTGGCATGAAGATTAATACATATACCCATATAAAAAAAAGTAGACAGTAACAGCTACATACATTTTGATAGCTGCCATTCTAAGAACTGGCTTAAAAATATCCCATATTCGCAGTTTTTAAGATTAAAAAGAAGCTGTGATGATAAAGAGATGTATGAAAAACAAGCTGCAGTATATGTTGATAGATTTATTGAGAAAAATTATCCGCCTGATGTAATTAAAAAGTGTAAAGGGAAAGCAGATGTGTTAGAAAGAACCTTTTGTAATATAGAGATAGGAATACTGTGAAAACAAATGCTATGGTACAATTTGTGACTAGTTTTAATACAAAGAACAAACAACTTGAAGAGGTCCTTTATAAACATTGGGATATACTTATGCTTGACCCAATATTGAGGAATATACTCCCTAAAAAAACCACAAGTGATTTTTAAACTTGCAAGAACTTTGAAATCTGTTTTAGCTCCGAGTAATCTAAAGAAAGTGACTGAAAATAATTGGCTTAAAAATGTAAATGGTTGTACCCCATGTAGTCATTGTAAAATATGTAAATATATGAATAAGGATAGAAAGAAAATCTTTAGTAGGGATAAAACCGAATCATGGAATATTAAGGGTTTGGCCAGCTGTCTGACCACACATGTTGTATACCTTTTGGAGTGTGACTGTGGGGCGAGATACTGTATGTTGGCAAACCAAAACATCCATTGAAAATTAGAATTCTTGAGCATGTCAGATGTATTAACAATAAACTCATTAACCATAGTGTCCCTAGACACTTTGTGGAATGTGGAGGTGGAAATCTGACCAGATTTTCATTTAAACCCATTGAACATATAGTACTTGATGAGAGAGGGTGTGATTTACTAAAACTCCTTGGACAAAAAGAAACATATTGGATACACAAACTAAAGACATTGGGGTACATTTACTAAGATGGGAGGTCTATTTAAGATGGGATGTTGCCCATAGCAACCAATCAGATTCTACTTCTCATTTATCTGGCACCTTCTAGAAGATAATACTTGAAATCTGATTGGTTGCTATGGGCAACATCCCATCTTAAATAGAACTCCCATCTTAGTAAATTTACCCCATTAAGTCTCAATAGACTAAATAAGACATTTGACATTGTCCCTTTTTTGCATTAGGCCCGTCGCTCGGATGTGCACACTGGTATCACATTGTTGCTTGAGTTTAACTACTCCCTTGTGATACCGTGGGTGTGTACGGTCGGACGGGTGGGTATAGGCAATTCTCAATGTTAGTGTTGTTGTTTCAGTTTAATATCTAAGGACTAATTTAATCAAACTTATTCTGTGTGATTATATACTGCCTTGTAATGGTGGTTTTATTGATAATGCAGTTATGATATATGATGTTTTTATGTATATGTTTACATTATATATGTTTATCACGGGTATTGTACTGAGGTCCTATGCCCAGATATATTCAGTTGAAATATAATTAGTATGTTACCCCTGTAATGGTTAGATGGGAGTATAGGTCCAGGTAATCATACTGAGGGCTGATGCCGATATGTGTGTGGGATATATATATGATTAAGTATGCTACTTTTGTAATGACTAAATGGAAGTATGATACTAAGAGATTAAAGCAGTATAACTGGGTCCAAATGTATGTGGACATGCTCCTCATTAGAAATATTATATTAATGAATTGTAACTATGTATTTTATTAATAGTGTAATAGAATTGTAAATGTTGTTGTTGTGCCTAAGATACAAAACATACAGGTGATACTATGTTGCTAATAATGAATGGACTGAGACGTCTGTTATTAAAAAACATTGGCTGTGTCACATCTGGCCACACCTCCGCTGACGAAGTCCAGTGAGACGAAACCGGTCGGGAGTTTGGAGCAGAGCAGTGGATTTATGATCTCCTTCCAGTAAGACGATTGCGGTATACCCGTTCATCCACACCCGGCGGTCATCACCTCAGTCATGCCACTGAGCGCGTTCCAGAGATGCTGATGTGGAGGATTGCGAGTGAAGCAGGTTACTTTAAATTATGATGTATGTGAGTGGAATACTTTTTTGCAGTAGAAACTTTTAAATATACTCACCTGTGCGCCATCCAGTTGTGCTTTTTTTACACACACACACATATATATATATATATATATATATATATACACACATACCCCTGTGTGGCCAGCAATCCCTTTTTTAATAATATATCAATATCTATACATAATATATATATATATATATATATATATATGTATATATACTGTATATATATATATATATATATATATATATATATATATATATATATAAAATACGGGAGCATGCAAAGAATCCCTAATTTGGAGTTGGGGGTGAGGGGGTGGACTTGTACGGGATGGGGGGGGGGGGGGAAAGCATTTTGTTGCACCTGGGCCCACTGCTCGCTAGTTCCGCCACTGGGTCTATCATTTTATATTTAAGGCTTTAAAGTTTTTAAAAATGTCTGGCAACCGGTTGATCTTGATCACCTCCTTCCAGGGCATGTCGGATGGAGGTTCTGTGCATGGCCATACATTCTTTAAATTGGTGGATGGTTTTGCCACTGTATAGTAGCCTACAAAGGCATTTAATATAATATATGACATAATGAGAGGTACAGAGGGTATTGGATCTGATATTTCATCTGATTATTTCAGCCCGGAACTCCTTATATTATGGAGTATCCAAGTTTTTGGACTATTTCATGCAACCTGTGGTGCAATGTGAAAAAACTTTCTAAACACAACTGCTTTTCTGTTAAAATTACTTAATGTGCCCCCGACACCGACTCAACTATGGATGGCCACCATAGATGTAGTCAGCCTCTATACTAGTATTCCACAGGACAGGGGATTAGAAGCTATGAGACTTCTACTCACTAACAATCTGAGTTACCAAGGGCCAGATTTGGACTTCTTCATGAATCTTCTTGAATTAATGTTGACTCGAAATTACTTCCTATTCGATGACAAATCTTTTATTCAAAAATTTGGCTGTGCAATGGGATCTTGCGTAGCGCCCAGTTACGCTAATGCGTTTATGTTCTCATTAGAACAGGATTTATTTTTTACAGATCCCAACATTTAGGTATATAGATGATATGTTTGTCCTATGGACCGGAAGTTCAGAGCATATAATTTCTACGATAGAAGTTTTCAATTCCTTACACGACTGCATCAAGTTCACGTATTCCGTCAGCGATCGCAACATTAATTTTTTGGATGTGTCTGTCTCTCTATCAGTAGGGAAATTTCACACCACTATATTTCACAAACAAACTGACAGAAACACTTTGCTGAGAGTGGAAAGTCATTACCCTAAGTCACTAAAACATGGTCTACATTTTTCCTCAATTCATGAGAGCACTGAGGATTTGCAGTGACCCACAGGACTTAAAGATTCAAATGGACCTAATGATGTCTAAATTCATTGCAAGGGGCAATAATCCCATTATGCTGAAGAAAACAATGTTAAAGGTGTTATCTATTCCAAGAGAAAAGACATTGGAACAAAAAGTACATCGAAGTTCACAGGATTCGATCACTTGGGTCGCTGACTATTCCACAGCCAGTAAAAACCTCAACAACGCTGCCAAAAATTGTGGCCATTGGTCAGCACGGAACAAGATCTGCCAGAACTATTTAATAAAAAACTTATGATTTGCCAAGGTAGTGGAAAAAAACATCAAAAATGATGTTGTACATAACGACATTTCTAACATGAAACCTGTCCTCCTGTACACTTTCTTACCAAGAAACCTGGGAATTATTGTTTTTTTGGATGCACCATTTGTAGCTATCTTGACATAGGGGACACTTTCTTTCACCCCAGATCAGATAAAAAATATCAGATCCGATGCCCCCTGACGTGTACCTCTCGTTATGTCATATATATTTTATTAAATGCCCTTGTAGACTACTACAGTATACAGTGGCAAAACCATTTGTCAATTTAAAGAACGTATGGCCATGCACAGAACCTCCATCCGACATGCCCTGGAAGGAGGTGATTAAGATCAACCGGTTACCAGACATTTTAAAAACTTCAAACACAATATGGCAAGCCTTAAATATAAAATGATAGACCAAGTGCCTCTATCTTCTAGAGGAGGTAACAGGTTACAATGTTTACTCCAGAGAGAAGCAATGAGGATCCAAAAATTACAGACTGTGCATCCACGTGGCTTAAACGAGCAATGTTCACTGAATTGCTTTTATTAAGTTTACTGTGACCACACATTCATGCATAGCTTGCTTATTTGTTCTGATTGCTGATGAACTATGGGGGTCATTCTGACCTGATCGCACGCTCCAGTTAATCGCAGCATTGCGATCGGGTCAGACTGCGCATGTGCCAGCGCCGCAGTGCGCCGGCGCATGCCAGACGTCCAAAGGTCGTCGCTGCCTGATTGATAGGCAGAGGTGGTCGCTGGGTGGGTGGGGGGGGGGGGGGCAGAATGGCGGCGTCTGACATGCGGGGTGGGATAGCCCCGTGCTGGGCGTCCCCCAGCATGTCTATGGTCATGATCGTAGCCCTGCACAATTTTGCAGAACTACGATCAACTCGGAATCACCCCCTATGTGAGATTGTTTATTGTTTATATTTTTTCTCTCTGATCCCGCTACCGTAGACCTGATTTTGTGTATTTGTCTCCATGGTGACGGGAGCACTGCGCAGCCGCACATCACTGCTGCAGCCAGCCGGTACATCAGCATCTTGGCGCACTGTAATGACATCATCGAGCTGCGGCACGGAGTGGGGTGGATGCCAATACAGACACTTGGGTGACCTTCTCTATAAAGGTATGTAATGTATGATTGTTTTTTTGCTCCTTGAAAAGATGTCATAAAAACATGAAACGTCGGGTTAATCAGCTTGCTATGTGACTCTTTGTCCACGCCGGGTATATCTGCATTTAAAGTCTGCGAGTGCGGCTCCCCTCTCTGGTATTTACAGAATTGCACTGAGCCAGCACCGCAGCAGATGAGATTGGCTGAAGGAGTGCCGGACATCTGCTCTGGTATAGAGATATATATATATATATATATATATTTCTCTGACGTCCTAGTGGATGCTGGGAACTCCGTAAGGACCATGGGGAATAGCGGCTCCGCAGGAGTCTGGGCACATCTAAAGAAAGCTTTAGGATCACCTGGTGTGCACTGGCTCCTCCCCCTATGACCCTCCTCCAAGCCTCAGTTAGATCTCTGTGCCCGAACGAGAAGGGTGCACACTAGGGGCTCTCCTGAGCTCTTTGTGAAAGTTTTAGTTTAGGTTTATTATTTTCAGTGAGACCTGCTGGCAACAGGCTCACTGCATCGAGGGACTAAGGGGAGAAGAAGCGAACTCACCTGCGTGCAGAGTGGATTGGGCTTCTTGGCTACTGGACATTAGCTCCAGAGGGACGATCACAGGTTCAGCCTGGATGGGTCCCGGAGCCGCGCCGCCGGCCCCCTTACAGAGCCAGAAGAGCGAAGAGGTCCGGAAAAATCGGCGGCAGAAGACGGTCCTGTCTTCAGATAAGGTAGCGCACAGCACCGCAGCTGTGCGCCATTGCTCTCAGCACACTTCGCACTCCGGTCACTGAGGGTGCAGGGCGCTGGGGGGGCAGCGCCCTGAGACGCAATAAATCGATAAAAACCTTATATGGCTAAAATAAATGCATCACATATAACTCCTGGGCTATATGGATGCATTTAACCCCTGCCAAAACATACAGAAAAACGGATGATAAGGACGCCGATAAAGGGGCGGAGCCTATCTCCTCAGCACACTGGCGCCATTTTCCCTCACAGCTCAGTTGGAGGGAAGCTCCCTGGCTCTCCCCTGCAGTCACTACACTACAGAAAGGGGTTAAAAAAAAGAGGGGGGCACAAATTAGGCGCAGTATAAATCAATACAGCAGCTATAAAGGGAAAAACACTTATATAAGGTTATCCCTGTATATATATAGCGCTCTGGTGTGTGCTGGCAAACTCTCCCTCTGTCTCCCCAAAGGGCTAGTGGGGTCCTGTCCTCTATCAGAGCATTCCCTGTGTGTGTGCTGTGTGTCGGTACGTTTGTGTCGACATGTATGAGGAGAAAAATGATGTGGAGACGGAGCAGAGTGTCTGTAATAGTGATGTCACCCCCTAGGGGGTCGACACCTGAGTGGATGTATGGTTTGAAATTACGTGATAGTGTCAGCTTTGTATAAAAGACAGTGGTTGACATGAGACAGCCGGCTACTCAGCTTGTGCATGTCCAGACGTCTCATAGGCCGTCAGGGGCTCTAAAGCGTCCGTTACCTCAGATGGCAGATACAGACACCGACACGGATACTGACTCCTGTGTCGACGGTGAAGAGACAACCGTGATTTCCAATAGGGCCACACATTACATGATTGAGGCAATGGAAAATGTTTACACTTTTCTGATAATATGAATACCACCAAAAAAAGGGGTATTATGTTTGGTGAGGAAAAACTACCTGTAGTTTTCCTGAATCTGAGAAATAAAATGAGGGTGTGATGATGCGTGGGTTTCTCCCCGATAACAATTGATAATTTCTAAAAAGTTATTGGAAGTATACCTTTTCCCGCAAGAGGTTAGGGTGCGTTGGGAAACACCCCCTAGGGGGGATAAGGCGCTCACACGCTTGTAAGAACAAGGGCTCTACCCTCTCCTGAGATGGCCGCCCTTAAGGATCCTGCTGATAAAAGCAGGAGGGTATCCTAAGATGTATTTACACACATAATGGTGTTATACTGCGACCAGCAATCGCCTCAGCCTGGATGGGCAGTGCTGGGTTGGCGTGGTCGGATTCCCTGACTGGAAAAATTGATATCCTAGATAAGGACAGTATATTATTGCCTATAGAGCATTTAAAAGATGCATTTCTATATATGCATGATGCACAGCGGAGTATTTGCCGACTGGCATCAAGTATAAATGCGTTGTCCAATTCTACCAGTAAAGTGGTCAGGTGATGCGGATTCCAAACTGCATTTGGAAGTATTGCCTTAAAAAGGGGACATTTGGGGTCGGTCTTTCAGACCTGGTGGCCGCGGCAACAGCTGGGATATCCACGTTTGTACCCCAGGTCGCCTCTCAAAATAAGACGCCATATTATCAGGCGCAGTCTTTTGTTGGCAAGCGGACAAAGCGTTCCTCTTTTCTGCTCATGACAGAGGGAGAGGAAAAAGGCTGCAGAGATCAGCCAGTTCCCAGGAACAGAAACCCTTTCCCGCCTCTGTCAAGCCCTCACTATGACGCTAGGGCTTTACAAGGTGGGAGCCCGTTCTCAATGAATTTCAGTGCGCAGTGGGCTCACTCGCAAGTAGACCCCGGGATCCTTCAGGTAATATCTCAGGGGTACACATTGGAATTCGAGACGTCTCCCCCTCGCCGTTTCCAAAAAAATCGGTTTTACCGACGTCTCCCTCTGACAGGGAGGCAGTTTTGGAAGTCATTCACAAGCTGTATTTCCAGCAGGTGATAATCAAGGTACCCCTCCTGCAACAGGGAAAGGGGTATTATCCCACACTAGTGTGGTACCGAAGCCAGACGGCTCGGTGGAACGATTCTAAATCTAAAATATTTGAACACTTACATACAGAGGTTCAAATTCAAGTTTGAGTCACTCAGAGCAGTGATTGCGAACCTGGAAGAAGGGGACTATATGATGTCTCGGGACATCAAGGATGCTTACCTTCATGTCAAAATTTACCCTTCTCACCAAGGGTACCTCAGGTTATGGTACAGAACTGTCACTATCAGTTTAGACGCTGCCGTAGGGATGGTCCACGGCACCCCGGGTCTTTACCTAGGTAATGGCCGAAATGATGATAATCCTTCAAAGGAAGGGAATTTTAGTTATCCCTTACTTGGACGATTCCCTGATAAGGGTAAGATCCAGGGAACAGTTGGAGGTCGGTGTAGCACTATCTCAGGTAGTGTTGCGGCAGCACGATTGGATTATCAATATTCCAAAATCGCAGCTGGTTCCGACGACTTGTCTTCTGTTCCTAGGGATGATCCTGGACACAGTCCAGAACAAAGGTGTTTCTCCCGGAAGAGAAAGCCAGGGAGTTATCCGAGCTAGTCAGGAACCTCCTAAAACCGAGCCAAGTCTAAGTGCATCGATGCACATGGGATCTGGGTAAAAATGGTGGCTTCCTACGAAGTAATCCCATTTGGCAGATTCCACGCAAGGACTTTCCAGTGGGACTTACTGGACAAAGGGTCCGGGGTCGCATCTTCAGATGCATCAGCGGATAACCCTGTCACCAAGGACAAGGGTATCCCTCCTGTGGTGGTTGCAGAGTGCTCATCTTCTAGAGGGCCGCAGATTCGGCATTCAGGACTGGGTCCTGGTGACCACGGATGCCAGCCTGCAAGGCTGGGGAGCAGTCACACAGGGAAGGAATATCCAGGGCTTATGGTCAAGCCTGGAGACATCACTTCACATAAATATCCTGAAACTAAGGGCCATTTGCAATGCTCTAAGCTTAGCAAGAACTTCTGCTTCAAGGTCAGCCGGTGTTGATCCAGTAGGACAACATCACGGCAGTCACCCACGTAAACAGACAGGGTGGCACAAGAAGCAGGAGGGCAATGGCAGAAGCTGCAAGGATTCTTCGCTGGGCGAAAAATCATGTGATAGCACTGTCAGCAATATTCATTCCGGGAGTGGAAAACTGGGAAGCAGATTTCCTCAGCACGACCTCCACCCGGGAGAGTGGGGACTTCACCCAGAAGTCTTCCATATGATTATAAACCGTTGGGAAAAAACTCGACAGGTATTACGCCAGGTCAAGGGACCCTCAGGCAATAGCTGTAGATGCTCTGGTAACACCATGGGTGTACCAGTCAGTGTATGTGTTCCCCCCTCTGCCTCTCATACCCATGGTACTGAGATTGATAAGATGAAGAGGAGTAAGCACTATATTCGTGGCTCCGGTTTGGCCAAGAAGGACTTGGTAACCGGAACTTCAAGAGATGCTCACGGAGGATCCGTGGCCTCTACCTCTAAGAAGGGACCTGCTCCAGCAAGGACCCTGTCTGTTCCTAGACTTACCGCGGCTGAGTTTGACGGCATGGCGGTTGAACGCCGGATCCTGAAGGAAAAAAGGCATTCCGGATGAAGTCATCCCTATCCTGATCAAAGCCAGGAAGGATGTAACCGCAAAACATTATCACCACATTTGGCGAAAATATGTTGCGTGGTGCGAGGCCAGTAAGGCCCGACGGAGGAAATTCAACTGGGTCGATTCCTACATTTCCTGTAAACAGGAGTGTCTATGGGCCGGAAATTGGGGTCCATTAAGGTTCAAATTTCGGCTCTGTCAATTTTCTTCCAAAAAGAAGCTTCAGTCCCTGAAGTTCAGACGTTTGTAAAAGGGGGTACTGCATATACAGCCTCCTTTTGTGCCTCCAGTGGCATTTTGGGATCTCAATGTAGTTTTTGGATTCCAAAAGTCACATTGGTTGGACCCACTTAAATCTGTGGAGTTAAAATATCTCACAGGAAAAGTGGTCATGCTGTTGGCTCTGGACTGGGCCAGGTGCGTGTCAGAATTGGCGGCTTTATCCTGTAAAAGCCCTTATCTGATTGTCCATTCGGACAGGGCGGTATTGAGGACTCGTCCTCAGTTTCTCCCTAAGGTGGTTTCAGCGTTCACCTGAACCAACCTATTGTGGTGCCTGCGGCAAATAGGGACTTGGAGGACTCCAAGTTGCTAGACGTTGTCAGGGCCCGGAAAAATATATGTTTCCAGGACTGCTGGAGTCAGGAAATCTGACTCGCTGTTTATTCTGTATGCACCCAACAAGCTGGGTGCTCCTGCTTCTAAGCAGACTATTGCTCGTTGGATTTGTAGTACAATTCAGCTTGCACATTCTGTGGCAGGCCTGCCACAGCCAGAAATCTGTAAATGCCCACTCCACAAGGAAGGTGGGCTCATCTTGGGCGGATGCCCGAGGGGTCTCGGCTTTACAATTGGCCGAGCAGCTACTTGGTCAGGAGCAAATACGTTTGTAAAATTCTACAAATTTGATACCCTGGCTGAGGAGGACCTGGAGTTCTCTCATTGGTGCTGCAGAGTCATCCGCACTCTCCCGCCCGTTTGGGAGCTTTGGTATAATCCCCATGGTCCTTACGGAGTTCCCAGCATCCACTAGGACGTCAGAGAAAATAAGAATTTACTTACCGATAATTCTATTTCTCGTAGTCCGTAGTGGATGCTGGGCGCCCATCCCAAGTGCGGATTGTCTGCAATACTGGTACATGATTATTGTTACCAAAAAATTCGGGTTATTGCTGTAGTGAGCCATCTTTTCTAGAGGCTCCTCTGTTATCATGCTGTTAACTGGGTTCAGATCACAGGTTGTACAGTGTGATTGGTGTGGCTGGTATGAGTCTTACCCGGGATTCAAAATCCTTCCTTATTGTGTACGCTCGTCCGGGCACAGTATCCTAACTGAGGCTTGGAGGAGGGTCATAGGGGGAGGAGCCAGTGCACACCAGGTGATCCTAAAGCTTTCTTTAGATATGCCCAGACTCCTGCGGAGCCGCTATTCCCCATGGTCCTTACGGAGTTCCCAGCATCCACTACGGACTACGAGAAATAGAATTATCGGTAAGTAAATTCTTATTATATGTATGTATGTATATATATATATATATATATATATATATATATATCATAGAAATATAGAAACATAGAATTTGAAGGCAGATAAGAACCACTTGGCCCATCTAGTCTGCCCCTTTTTTGTTATCCTTTAGGTAATCTCAACCCTTTTTGAACCTTAATTCTTTGTAAGGATATTATTCATATGCCTATCCCAAGCATGTTTAAATTGCTCTACAGTCTTAGCCTCTACCACCTCTGATGGGAGACTATTCCACTTATCCACTACCCTTTCTGTGAAGTAATTTTTCCTTAAATTTCCCCTGAACCTCCCCCCCTCCAGTTTCAGTGTATGTTCTCGAGTTCTAATATTTCTCTTCCTTTGAAGGAGGTACCAAAAGGAAGGGGGGGAGGCGACATGTGGTGCACTACACAACCCAGAGAAGACCAGAGAAGTCCAGCTTCACTCTATTCTGGGTTTCCGTCTATGAAATGTATAATATGAAGGGTCCCAGGTAACTTAACATATAACCACAGTATCGTGGAGAATAGCAGTGATATACTCCATAGAGGCTTTGTATAGTAGGGTTTTCATTTATTGAAATTTGATTTGCTTCTAATTCACAGCAATCAAAAGTTTGGCCTCTATCTTATAAATACGGCAACAAAGTTTGTTCTGAGGTCTAGAGAGGGAGCTAAAGGGTTTAAGTAATATTATATACCAAGGATCCAGGAAGGGGGGGGTGGGGAGCCAATCACCCCAGACAACAGATGCAAAATCATCCCAATACTTCAATATCAGGGGACAGTCCCGCCACACATGCATATAGGAACCAATGTGCTTGCACTGTCTTCAACAAAGGTCTGAAAACCCTGGGATAATCTGATGTAGCTTCGCAGGGACCAAGTTTTCTTTTATGTTGGTATTAATGGAAAACCCCCCCCCCCCCCACTGTCTGATGTCCCGCCAATCGTCCTCTAAAGTAATCCACAGGTCTTGCTCTCAGGCCTGTTTAAAAAGCTTCTTGAACTCAGTAAATGAGGGGGCTAACAAAGAGTATATATTGGAGCCCTTACATGGATCAATGTTCAAAAGAAGTGTAATGTTTCATTTTTTGGGGTCTGCTGAGTGAGCGAATAAAACAACACATTTGTAAATATGCGATCTGGTGATTAGCTGACACACCATATTTTTCACAGAGAGATACAGAATTCAAAAATACAAAAGTTATGATACCCAAGGATGTCTATAAGAATATAAGCACTCATTGGGAAGTAAGTAGGACACCATACAGCGATTAAATTAATAACCCGGTGGCACGACCTGGCCATGAAATAATTTTTTCTTTGTTTTTATTTATATTTATTTTTTAACAAATGACAACTTCAGACTAACTCACAGCGCTTATATTATGAACTCAGCGGCATGGCCTTACACTGAACAAACATCAAGTTTAAAAACAACTCTTTTTCTGTTTAAACAATTGACAAAAACTTGACGCTGCAACTCAGAGTTCATATTATTAATAAGGAGATTAAGAATGCCAAATTGATTTCTCACAAATATTTAAAATGCCCGCTCTAATATATATTGTAAATGCCTGCACCTCTTATTACCATATCCTATGAATGTGCGCTATACATCGCAAAACACTGCATCCCATAAGAGAAAACAATACACCCACACATTACCTGAGTTCTAAAGCTCATTGATGTATATATTTGTTATTAAAAGGATATGGATTCAATATATATTACAAAGTACAGTATACCTATAGTTACATGGTCACACTCACACAGTAAGCAGTTAAAACATAGTTAAAACACAGTTACATATAGTTACAGTTAAATGCCAGCAATACAATACCATATCTTTCTCATATAAATTTGTCCCTCCATATGACTCTTTCTCTTTCCTCTGTAAAATCATGCAAGACCTCCATCTCCCTCTGAGACCAAAAAGGAACTACTTTCCTTTCCTGTGTGACCAGCAAAATGTGTTAACTAGTTTCTGGGGGAGGGGTTCATGATGAGTCCCTATTCTCTTTGTATATACTGATCAGGTTCAGCCTTAAAGACTGCCAAAGGGCTGGCCTGAGTTCCCTGTCCACTGTAACATTCATTGTTCTAACAAAGTGATTTTAGCTTTTATACATCTAATCATAACCATCCGTCACAATGTCCCACAACTCAATAACAAGTTGTTAGGGTCTCCTGCCCTGTGCTGCCACGTCGTCATGGCAACCGGGAGACAAGTGCTAGCGGAGTAACCTGAGCGCAGCTGATACTCCGGTTCGGGTCTTTTGCTGTGCAGTGGTTACAGGCTCTGTGCACGGCAGGGGATCCGGTGCTGGTTTTTGTGCTCACAGTCTGTGAGGTCTGAGTGGGGCGTGGACAGCACCTGCTTTATAAGGCCTCTTCTCAGGTTAAGCAGATGCTGCTGAATCTTTGTTGGTTATTCAGTTCTTGAAAGTTAGCCAGTACTGTGTAGCTTTGTATTTGTTGTTGCTTACTGCAAATAGGCCTGGGGATTTGGTACTACACTCTGCTAATCCAGACCTAGCAGTAAGACTGGAGTCAGTCGTTTAACTTGCTGGGGTTCTTTTACTACTCTGTGAACTTAGCAAGTTTGCGGCTGTATTCTAAGACTTGCCTGCCTAAATCCTGTCTCACTGTGCAAGGTGTCAGGTGTCAGTTTAGTGGCAGTAAGCTGAACCTGTGCACTGCAAGTGAGAATTAGGATTGTGGAGACTCTCCTTGTGTCTATCATTCCATCTCTGACCAAGGAGTTTACTGCCACACCCGTTGGTAACCCTTTAGGGTTTTGCTGTTGCCCTTAGCAACAGCATTTCGGGTTCTCTACGTATTAAAACACAACATCTTGCTTTTCCCATCTGAGCATTACTAATACTAGGGAGACACCCAGTTCCTTAGCCTCTGGGCTTCTCTGTTCACTTTGTGTGTATTTTGTTACCCTGTGTACGTAATGTCATATTCCTCAGTCTGTCTGTGAGTTCATTTGTTTTGCATACCTATCCGTTCAGACACCAGTACATTCCTGCAGGCACTGGTGTGCATAACAGTTCAAACACCAGTACATTCCTGCAGGCGCTGGAGTGCATAACAGTTCTGACACCAGTACATTCCTGCAGGCACTGGTGTGCATAACATATTCAGCAGCCTAATACTCCTGTTGAAATTTTGTGGGAATATGGAGCATACCCCTCAAAATACGTTGCAACAGGTGGTTGATGAGGTGCAGGTCCTGACTCGACAATTTAATGATTTGTCCATTAAAATGCACACCTCCCAGGCCGCTGGCGGAGCTCCCGCAGCAGCAGCACCTTCAGGGGTTAAGGAGCCGAAAGTAAATCTCCCGGATCGTTTTTCTGGAGATCGCTCGCAGTTCTTTTGTTTCAAGGAGAGCTGCAAGCTATACTTCCGGCTTAGGCCTCAGTCTTCTGGGTCGGAGATTCAGCGGGTGGGCATAGTGATTTCCTTGCTACAAGGAGACCCACAGGTCTGGGCATATGGGTTGCAGCCTGACTGTCCGTCGCTTAAAAGTGTTGATGCTTTTTTTACGGCACTGGGCATGTTGTATGATGACCCTGACAAGACGGCCTCAGCCGAGGCTCAGATTTCGATCCTTAAGCAAGGGCGAAGGCCAGTTGAGGTTTACTGTACGGAGTTTCGGAGGTTGGCCCATGATACCCAGTGGAATGACCCAGCCCTGAGACACCAGTACCGAAGAGGTCTTTCTAACCAGATAAAGGACCAACTGGTACAATATCCCTTGCCTGATAGCTTGGATCAGCTCATGCAGTTATCCATCCGGGTGGATAGACGGCTGAGAGAGCGTAGGCTTGAAAGGGAGACTGAGGTTTCCTTCTTTCCCAAAGGAACCTCAGACTCTGAGGAATTTTCCGAGGAGCCTATGCAGATTGGGGCTACCCGCCTCTCCTCGCGTGAGAAGACGCGGAGGAGACAGCAGGGGTTGTGTTTGTACTGTGGGAATAAAGGTCATGTGGTAGTATCATGCCCAGAAAAGCCGGAAAACTTCAGGGCCTGAGGGTGATGGGAAATATCCTGTCAGGCCAGAAGTCATAATTTCCCAAGAAGACTTTTATCATTCCGGTGACCTTGAAGATCCTCGGTCAAACTGTCAAGACTGAGGCCTTTGTGGACAGTGGGGCCGACGGGGTTTTTATGGACCGCCAATTCGCCCTGAAACACTCTGTTCCCTTAGTACCCTTGGCATCGGAAATTGAGATTTGTAGGTTAAACGGGGAACCATTATCCCAAGGTAAAATTACCTCTTGCACTAGCCAGATTTCTTTGTTTATTGGAGCCACACACTCTGAAAAATTGTCCTTTTATGTGACTGTCTGTACTTTTGCCCCATTGGTGTTGGGGTTACCCTGGTTAAGGGCCCACAATCCTCAATTTGACTGGGTCTCTGGGGAGATTCTTAGTTGGGGTACTGATTGTTTCAGGAGTTGCTTGAGCCTTCCAGTCAGGCTCTCGCAGCTAAGTTTGCCAGGGTGTTATGCAGATTTTGCGGACGTGTTCTCCAAAAAAGTTGCAGAGGTACTACCTCCCCATCGCCCCTATGACTGTGCCATTGATTTGTTGCCAAATGCTAAGCTTCCCAAGAGCAGGTTGTACTCCCTGTCACGTCCTGAGACTCAGGCTATGGCAGAGTACATTCAGGAGAACTTGGCTAAGGGATTTATCAGACCTTCACAGTCTCCAGTTGGGTCGGGGTTCTTCTTCGTGGGTAAAAAGGACGGTTCGTTGCGACCCTGCATCGACTTCAGGGAATTGAACCGTATCACGATTAAAAACTCATACCCACTGCCCCTCATTTCGGTCTTGTTTGACCAGCTTCGTACTGCCACCATTTTTTCTAAGATTGACCTACGCGGTGCGTACAATCTAATCCGAATAAGAGAGGGGGATGAATGGAAGACTGCCTTTAATACCCACTCAGGGCATTATGAATATTTGGTGATGCCTTTTGGGCTCTGTAATGCCCCGGCAGTCTTCCAGGATTTCATGAATGATGTGCTCAGGGAATATTTGGATAGATTCTTAGTTGTATACTAAGATGACATCCTAATCTTCTCCCATTCCCTGGAGGAACATCGGAAGCATGTACGCTTAGTCCTCCAGAAACTCAGAGACCACCGGCTTGGGGCGAAGCTGGAGAAGTGCGAATTTGAAGTTCAGCAAATCGCATTTCTAGGATATATTATCTCCCCAGAAGGTTTCCAAATGGAGGGTTCCAAGGTACAGGCAGTCCTGGATTGGGTGCAGCCCACTAGTTTAAAGGCGCTTCAGCGTTTCCTGGGCTTTGCAAATTTTTATAGACGATTTATCGCTGGATTTTCGTCTATAGTGGCGCCCTTGGTGGCACTCACTAAGAAAGGGGCGGATGTTGCTCACTGGTCTTGTGAGGCTAAAGCGGCTTTTGCCCATCTCAAAAGGGCATTTGTATCGGCCAAGGTGCTGCGACACCCAGATCCAGAGCGTCCTTTTGTGGTGGAGGTGGATGCCTCTGAGATGGGTATTGGGGCAGTGCTTTCTCAGATGGGAGTGTCTGATAATCGCCTTCATCCCTGTGCTTACTTTTCCCGTAAATTTTCGCCTGCCGAGATGAATTATGACGTGGGTAACCGGGAATTGTTGGCTATTAAGGATGCACCCGAGGAGTGGAGACACTGGCTTGAGGGGGCTAAGTTTGTGGTCTCAATTCTCACCGACCATAAGAATCTGGCATATTTAGAGTCAGCGAAGCGTCTCAATGCCAGGCAGGCACGATGGGCTTTGTTTTTTGCTCGCTTTAATTTTTTGATAACATATCGCCCTGGGTCAAAAAACATCAAGGCTGATGCGCTCTCGCAGAGTTTTGCTCCAATCCAGGAGACCACCGAGGAGCCGTTGCCCATTGTGTCCCCATCATGTATTAAAGTGGGCATTACCCAGGACCTCTTATCATTAGTCCTTAGAGCACAGGAGCAGGCTCCTCCAGACCTTCCGGTAGGTCTTTTGTTTGTGCCTCCTAGGTTAAGACAGCGAGTGTTCCTGGAATTCCATGCCAAGAAGTCGGCAGGTCACCCGGGTATTGCCAGAACTCGGGAGTTGCTATCTAGGGCGGTGTGGTGGCCCTCGGTGGCTAAGGATGTGGATCAGCGGGTTCGGGCATGTGACATCTGTGCCCGAAATAAGACTCCTAGAGGGGTTCCTGTTGGCCCATTACATCCACTCTCTATCCCATCTAAGCCATGGACCCACATTTCAATGGATTTTGTGGTGGACTTGCCCAAATCCTCGGGGATGACAGCCATCTGGGTTGTCGTTGACAGGTTTTCGAAGATGGCGCACTTCGTTCCACTGGTTGGGCTGCCATCGGCCAGACGCCTGTCTGAATTATTTATGCTGCATGTTGTGCGTCTCCACGGGTTGCCACTTGATGTGGTCTCTGACCGCGGATCCCAGTTTGTGGCCAAATTCTGGAGGGCATTTTGTTCTGATCTCCAGATTTCTGTCAGCTTGTCGTCAGGCTACCATCCGCAGTCTAATGGGCAGACTGAAAGGGTGAACCAGTCCTTGGAGCAGTTCCTCAGGTGTTATGTCTCCAAGTGTCAGACTGACTGGGTTGCTCATCTGTCCATGGCGGAGTTTGCCTATAACAACGCGGCTCACTCTGCTACAGGGATCTCTCCCTTCCTTTGTGTGTATGGGCATCATCCTAAGGCCAATTCTTTTGACCCCTTGGACTCCACGCCTGGTGGTTCCTCTGTGGTTTCGGTCCTTAGAGGTATTTGGCGGAAAGTGAAGAAAGCCCTTGTGTCTGTGTCATTAGTGACCAAAAGGGTTTTTGATAAGCGGAAAAGACCCTGCAGCTTCAAATTAGGAGACTTCATCTGGTTGTCTACCAAAAATTTGAAGTTGAGACAGCCATCTCATAAGTTAGGCCCCCGGTTCATCGGCCCTTATAAGATCACCAGGGTTATCAATCCGGTGGCATTTCAGTTAGATCTGCCCCGTTCTTTGGGTATCAATAAAACATTTAATTGTTCCCTTTTAAAACGGGCGATTAGTAATCCTTCTTCCAGTGGAAGACCTTCCCCTCTTCTGATACGTGGCCAGAGGGAGTTTGTTGTTGAAAGGATTCTTGACTCCAAGATGGTTCGGGGTCGGCTGTCATTTTTGGTGCACTGGAAGGGGTATGGCCCGGAGGAGCGGTCGTGGGTGCGCAGTTGTGATCTTCATGCCCCCAGACTGATACGCTCTTTCTTCTCGCAGTTCCCCGATAAACCCGGTGGTAGGGGTTCTTTGACCCCTCGTCAGAGGGGGGGTACTGTTAGGGTCTCCTGCCCTGTGCTGCCACGTCGTCATGGCAACCGGGAGACAAGTGCTAGCGGAGTAACCTGAGCGCAGCTGATACTCCGGTTCGGGTCTTTTGCTGTGCAGTGGTTACAGGCTCTGTGCACGGCAGGGGATCCGGTGCTGGTTTTTGTGCTCACAGTCTGTGAGGTCTGAGTGGGGCGTGGACAGCACCTGCTTTATAAGGCCTCTTCTCAGGTTAAGCAGATGCTGCTGAATCTTTGTTGGTTAGTCAGTTCCTGAAAGTTAGCCAGTACTGTGTAGCTTTGTATTTGTTGTTGCTTACTGCAAATAGGCCTGGGGATTTGGTACTACACTCTGCCAATCCAGACCTAGCAGTAAGACTGGAGTCAGTCGTTTAACTTGCTGGGGTTCTTTTACTACTCTGTGAACTTAGCAAGTTTGCTGCTGAATTCTAAGACTTGCCTGCCTAAATCCTGTCTCACTGTGCAAGGTGTCAGGTGTCAGTTTAGTGGCAGTAAGCTGAACCTGTGCACTGCAAGTGAGAATTAGGATTGTGGAGACTCTCCTTGTGTCTATCATTCCATCTCTGACAAAGGAGTTTACTGCCACACCCGTTGGTAACCCTTTAGGGTTTTGCTGTTGCCCTTAGCAACAGCATTTCGGGTTCTCTACGTATTAAAACACAACATCTTGCTTTTCCCATCTGAGCATTACTAATACTAGGGAGACACCCAGTTCCTTAGCCTCTGGGCTTCTCTGTTCACTTTGTGTGTATTTTGTTACCCTATCACCTTCTGTGTACGTAATGTCATATTCCCCAGTCTGTCTGTGAGTTCATTTGTTTTGCATACCTATCCGTTCAGACACCAGTACATTCCTGCAGGCACTGGTGTGCATAACAGTTCAAACACCAGTACATTCCTGCAGGCGCTGGAGTGCATAACAGTTCTGACACCAGTACATTCCTGCAGGCACTGGTGTGCATAACACAAGTATCAAATTAATCTACACATTAAGCTGGTTGTTTTAATAGTAAACATGACCGGTCTATTTGGTTCCGTTCAAATAATACACATTCATGACATTAATTCAATATATATAATTTTAAATCAGCATGTCCGTGTAAATGCGTGTGTTACCATATATTGCTGTGCTCGCCGCGCGTATTTGCAAGTATAGCGACTTAAATGTGTGTAGTTTGTATGTTCTCTTTATGTAATATTTTTGACTTCGACAAGATTTATGGTAAGAACTTACCTTTGTTACATCTCTTTCTGCCAGGTACACTGGGTTCCACAGGGATAACATCGGGGTGTAGAGTTGGATCTTGATCTGAGGCACCAACAGGCTAAAAGCTTTCACTGTTCCCAAGATGCACAGCGTCGCCTCCTCTGTAACCCGGCCTCCGTGCACAGGAGCTCACTTTTGTTAACCAGTCCAATGCAGCAGCAGGTAAAAGAGACGACAATCGTTAGTAGACACATATACCACATTCTCGTGACAGGAGAAGGTACCAGCAATTAATGCCATACAAACACAAAGAAGCTGAGTGCGTCAGGGTGGGCGCCCTGTGCAACTCAGTGTACCTTGCAGAAAGAGATTTAACAAAAGTAAGTTCTTACCATAAATCTCCTTTTCTGCAGCAGGGTACACTGGGGTTCCATAGGGAATAACATCGGGGATGTCCTAAAGCAGTTCCTCATGGGAGGGGATGCACTGTAGTGGGCACAAGAACATGGCATCCAAAGGAGGTATCCTGGGAGACGGAAGTATCGAAGGCATAGAACCTTATGAACGTGTTCACTGTGGACCCCGTAGCCGCCTTGCACAATTGTTCAAGGGTTGCACCACGTCAGGCCACCCAAGAAGGTCCAACAGACCAAGTAGAATGGGCTTTGATGGTAGCAGGAGCTGGAAGACCAGCCTGTACATAAGCATGTGCAATCACCATTCTAATACATCTGGCCAAGGTCTGCTAATTAGCAGGCCAGCCACGTTTGTGAAAACCAAAAAGGACAAAGAGTGAATCAGCTCAGAAGCTGTTGTCTTCACGTAAATACGGAGAGCCCATACCACATCCAAAGACCGCTCTTTGGAGGACAAATCAGGAGAGATAAAGGCCGGAACCACAATCTCTTGGTTAAGGTGGAAAGATGACACCACTTTAGGTAGATAACCAGGGCGAGTTCTAAGAACCGCACGGTCACGGTGAAAAATCAGAAAGGGTAACCGACAGGACAAGGCACCCAAGTCTGAAACCCCGTCTAGCAGAGGCAATAGCCAGCAAGAACAAGACCTTAAGAGTTTGTTCAGAACAAATCCCAAGTGGGACATAGGGAGGTTGAATCCGTAAAACACCCTGAGTGAACGTATGAACATCAGGCAGAGTCGCAATCTTTCACTGAAACCATATCGACAAGGCAGAAATATGAACCTTGAGGGAGGCCAGACGAAGGCCTATGTCCAGGCACTGTTGCAGGAAAGCCAAAAGCTTGGCAGTACAGAACTTATATTCGTCATAATGGTTAGTCGCACACCAGGCGAAGTAAGAATTCCAGACCCTATAATAAATCCTAGCCGAAGCCGGTTTACGGGCCTTCAACATAGTTTGAATAACCGCCTCAGAAAATCCTTTGGCCCTCAGTACAGAAACTTCAAGAGCCACACCGTCTAAGCCAGCCGGGCCAAATCCTGGTAGACACAAGGGCCCTGAATGAGGAGGTCTGGGCGTAGCGGAAGTAGAAGTGGACGCATAATCGAGAAACCCTGCAGGTCTGAGAACCAATGCCGTCTGGGCCACGCTGGATCGATTAGAAGTAGTATTCCTCCTTCTTGCTTGAACTTCCTTATCACCCTGGGCAGAAGTGACACTGGAGGAAACACGTATGGCAGCCGAAGGTTCCATGGAATTGCCAGTGCGTCCTTTGTCCTTGCTCCGAAGACCGGAACCTTGTGAGTGTGTCAAGAGATCATCAGGTCTACGTCTAGTAGGCCCCACTTGTCCACTAGGAGTTGATAGACTTCCGGATGAAGGCTCCACTCTCCGGCGTGTACGTCCTGACGACTAAGGAAGTCCACTTCCCAGTTGTCTGACTGTACTTGAACAGGCCTATTCTGTACTAGAGGCAGGGCTAGTGTCAACGCATTGAACAATGCCCGCAATTCCAGAATGTTTATCAGGAGGAGAGATTCCTCCCTGGTTTACCGACCTTAAAGAGAGTGTTGCTCCAACACCGCGCCCCAGCCCCACAGACTGGCATCCATCGTCAGAAGGACCCAGTTGGAGATCTAGAAGGGACGACCCCTGCTCAGTTGCTGGTCCTGTAGCCACCAGCTCAGTGACAAGCGGACCTCCGGAGTCAAGGAGATCATGTGGGTCCTGATCCAGTGAGGAATGCTGTCCCACTTGGAAAGTATCAACCTCTGCAAGGGGCGGGAATGAAATTAAGCGTACTCTACCATGTCGAAAGCTGACACCATGAAGCCTTGTACTTGCATCGCCGAGTGTATCGACACACGTGGGCGAGAGAGGAAGCATCTTATCTTGTCCTGAAGTTTCAGGATCTTTTCCGGAGACAAAAACAACCGCTGGTTCAGGGTGTCCAATAGTGCTCCCAGGTGCACCATGCTCTGAGCAGGGACCAGGGAAGATTTCTTACAGTTGATGAGACACCCGTGGGTTTGCAGGAATTGGACCGTCAGTTCCAGATGACAGAGGAGAACCTCTTGAGAGTTCGCCAGGATCAACAAGTCATCCAGATATGGCAAGATCCTGATACCCTGATGGCGGAGCAGAGCCATCATGACTTCCATGACCTTGGTGAAAATTCTTGGAGCCATGGTTAGAACGAAAGGTAAGGCCTGTAATTAAAAATGTAGGTTGCCAATAGCAAACCGCAGGTATTGCTGATGCAACACTGCAATAGGAATATGCAGGTAAGCATCCTGTATGTCCAGGGATACCATATAATCCTTGGCCTCCAAAGCCAGAGCAATAGAGCGAAGCGTTTTCATACAGAATTTGGAAACTTTCACATATCTGTTCAAAGACCTGAGGTTGAGAATAGGTCGAGAGGACCCATTCAGTTTCGGTACTAGGAACAGCGTGGAATAGTACCCCCTGCCTCCCTGAGCCAGAGGCACTGGTACTATCACTCCTGTATCCAGCACATGCGGCGGATCGCGGTTTTCAATGGGTCTTGCCAGGTGGACCCTCTTACCTCCTCCCTGTAATGTGGCCACGCAATCCTGGAGAGCAGTGGCAGGTGTGTGTATGCCTGAAGAGAAACCAGAGCCCTTCGCTGTAAGTACCGGCAACCAGGGCGTGAGAGTATACAGCGCCGCTGGGGGAGGTGAGGGAGCCGCAGCACGATATGTCAAACTGACATATAGCGCTTTTAAGTGCCTGTGCTGTAGCCCTTGAAGTCTTCTGTCTTCTAAAAAAGCTCTTTTCAGGGCTGCCTGGTGCAGCCCTACCTGTTAGCAGCCTGCACTGCAGGCACCAACTTACAAACTGAGCTCCTGTGCACAGAGGCAGGGTTATAGATGAGGCAGCGCTGTGCATCTTGGGAACAGCCAAAGGTTTTAGCCTGTTGGTGCCTCGGATCAAGATCCAACTTTACACCCCAATGTTATTCCCTGTGGAACCCCAGTGTACCCCGCTGCAGAAACAGGGGGTAATTCAGACCTGATCGCTAGGGTGCATTTTTTGGATCCCTGCGATCATGTAGTCGCCACCTACAGGGGGAGCAGAGGCGGAACTACCGGCAGTGCAAGCAGTGCGTTGCACTGGGGCCCGCCTCTGTCAGGGGCCCAAGCATGTAATGAGTCAAACTGACTCATTACATGCCGCTGTGCGCTGCGGGCAACCGCTGCCCGCAGCCGCCCGGAGAGGAGCAGCGGCACGGACGGGGGAAGGAGGAGGAGGGAGGTGAAGGAGGGAGCCGCAGCAGCGCTTTGTTACTGGTGGAGGCGCTGCTGCTGCTGCCCCTCTGCTTCACTATAGGCTGTCTTCCGAGAACAGCCTATAGTGAAGCAGAGAGGCAGCAGCAGCAGCGCCTCCACCAGTAATAAAGCGCTGCTGCGGCTCCCTCCTTCACCTCCGTCCTCCTTCTCTCCAGCCCGGGAATCGTCTGACGCTGCACCGAGGAGCCTGAGCCAGCGGAGAGGGTAAGTATAATTCTTCTTTCTTTCTTTCTTTCTTTCTTTCTTTCTTTCTTTCTTTCTTTCTTTCTTTCTTTCTTTCTTTCTGTCTCTTTCTTTCTTTCTTTCTTTCTTTCTTTCTTTCTGTCTCTTTCTTTCTTTCTTTCTTTCTTTCTTTCTTTCTGTCTCTTTCTTTCTTTCTTTCTTTCTTTCTTTCTTTCTTTCTTTCTGTCTCTTTCTTTCTTTCTTTGTTGGGACTGCCTGCCGCTATGTGTAAAAATGGGGGACTGCCTGCCGCAATGTGTAAAACTGGGGAATCTGCCTGCCGCTATGTGTAAAAAGGGGGAATCTGCCTGCCGCTATGTGTAAAAATGGGGAATCTGCCTGTCGCTATGTGTAAAAAGGGGGAATCTGCCTGCCGCTATGTGTAAAAATGGGGAATCTGCCTGCCGCTATGTGTAAAAAGGGGGAATCTGCCTTCCGTAATGTGTAAAAAGGGGGACGTAATGTGTAACAAGGGCACGCTGTCTGCCGTAATGTGTAAAAAGGGGACGCTGTCTGTCGTTATGTGTAAAAAGTGTACGCTGTCTGCCGTTATGTGTAAAAAGTGTACGCTGTCTGCCGTAATGTGTAAAAAGGGGACGCTGTCTGCCACTATGTTTAACAAGGGCACGCTGGTTGCCGTTATGTGTAAAAAGTGTACGCTGTCTGCCGCTATGTTTAACAAGGGCACGCTGTCTGCCGTTATGTGTAAAAAGTGTACGCTGTCTGCCGCTATGTGTAACAAGGGCACGCTGTCTGCCATTATGTGTAAAAAGGGGACGCTGTCTGCCGTTATGTGTAAAAAGGGGACGCTGTCTGCCGTTATGTGTAAAAAGTGCACGCTGTCTGCCGTTATGTGTAAAAAGAGGAATCTGTCCGCTGTAAGGTGTAAAAGGGTCTCTACCTGGTGTAGTGGTGCTACTGTGCGGCGTAATTTGAAGAATGGAGACTACTGTGCACCGTTTTATGAATTGGTATTATTTTGTGGCCACACCCCTTCCCCACGAAGCCACGCCACTATGTATTTTTGCGCGCGCCTATGGCGCGCACTGCCCCTGTTTTGCATGCAGGGGTGGTGCTCCGATGCCGTTTCTTGTAAACAGTGCTAAAATGTCTAGTTACGGCACTGTTGCTAGGTATCCATCTCTCTGGCCCTGAGCAGGTCCCCCTCACCAGATCCTCTCCAGGGGTGAGGGGGTGGACTTGGATGGGATGTGTGTGTGTGTGGGGGGGAGGGGCAAAGCATTTTGTCGCACCTGGGCCCACCGCTCGCTAGTTCCGCCACTGAGGGGGAGGGTATGGTGTGTGTGTAGGTGTGCTATCGCTTTTGCTGGAGAGCTGCACAAGTCTCTGCTCAGCACAGGACTTACTCAGTCGCTGCGATGATCGCGGGCCGGAGCTGACATCAGAAACCCTCCCTCAAAACGCCGGGTCCCTCCTGCGTTTTTCCGGACACTCCACGGAAACAGTCAGTTGCCACCCACAAACAGCCTCTACCTGTCAATCACCTTGCGATCACCAGTGCATTCGGAATTTTCGCACCATCCTGTCGTTGACCGGCAATCCCTGCTGCTGAGGTCCGTCGCGCCTGCGCATTGCGGTGCATACGCATGAGCAGTTCAGACCTGATGACAGGCTGTGAAAAAATGCAGCATAGAGATCAGGTCTGAATTACCCCCACAGTGGCATGGCCTATCCCCGAGCACACACAAATTCTTTTTTTATTTTGGTTTTAATAAGGCGCCCATAATTTTATTGTGATTAGCAAAACACCTTAATTACGCTAGCTAAATCAAAGTAACGACACAGACCAACTTATAACTAAAATAACAATACAGACACCGATAGCTGGAGTTAAAGGTCTGATGGTATTTATTGATGCTGACCTGATGTTAAACTAGAAGTATGATAATTAATTAATTTATGTTGGAGAATGGCAAAGAAAAAGTCGCTACCAGACGCCAGCTCCAGTCACTTAAGTTGTATCTATAAGAACATAGGAGGGGCTTAAACAACAACACCACCTCCTACCTGCATAACCCGCATTGTGCAGGCCTCACCACTCTTCTCTTTGGCAAATATTGTTGTTCCCGCAGGGGACCGTCTATTGTCCACCCGCAAGGTAAGGACACACTCGCCGTCTTTCCAAAAGAGGGTGCCCCACAATGACCACTTATGTCTATCTGACTGCTGGCTGGTAGCGACTTCCCGCCACAAAAGGTTTAACTAAACTGACACCGCCATCCTAAACAAAGAAAACAATAGAAAAAACCCCCTGAGCTAACGAAATGGCCCAAATAAACTTTCCAAGAAATTGCTGATACCTGAAGGGGAAAGATGAACACCATCGTCCTTGTAAAACTGCCTATTATGCAAAACCAAACATGGATGCTTCACCACCGTACCCCCCAAAGCAGAGTCAAACAAGGAAACAGCCGAGTTAACTTTCTTACGCGCCTTCTCAATGGCCGAGAAACGGACAGCTCCTCACCACAGAGTCACGAGACGACTTGCTACTCGCCACTAGCTCGCAGATCCGAAAAGCCCCAAAGAAAGCAAGTGCAAAAGCCAAACCAAAAAGAGCAACCTCAAAACTGGATTCAGCCATGCCAGGTACGACCCCTAGCCAATCAGTTAACATCTGCAGAGTAACAGGCCTACGAGAATCCGCAGGCGCATGGCTCACCTTAGACCAACCCTTAAGTTCTTTGGACAGAGAGAAATCCCTGGTGGGGTCCACCAGCCGGCGTACCCGCGTGTGGAAGGAAATGCCCACAAGGGCAGACCCCATAGGTGCCTTGGACCTACTCGCCTCATAATGGCTCCACACAAAAGCCATCAGTCAACAGACGACTTACCCCCTGGACCATACCCACTCGCAAAAGCCGTCCACTCATGCTAATCCAGCTCGATAATCTGCCAGAGAGAAGGCAGGCACGGTAAACCTTTGGCCGCTGCCCCAGGCACCAACTCACGGAATTTATCAAATTGAAAGCGAGACAACGCATCCGCTATCCTGTTGTCGATGCCAGGGATGTGGTGAACCATGAAATTGATATTGAGTCTCAATCATTTTAGCACCAAATACCGCAAAAGGTGTAAGGCCTGTGGGGAGGAGGAACGCTGGTTGTTAATAGCGTGAACCACCCCCATGTTGTCACAGCAGAAGGAAACGCTCCGATCCGAAAACCTGGGGGCCCACAAGTCCAAGGCCACTATTATGGGGAAAAGTTCCAGCAAAAGAAGGTTCTTGGTGAACCCACAGGAAACCCAGGAGGCGGGCCAGGGAGCAGCACACCACTCGCCGGTGAAAAAGGCGCCGAATCCGAAACTGCCTGAAACGTCCGTGAACAACTGGATACAGCTGTTGGTGCAGCGTCACGAAGGCCACAAAACCTCCCGGTTAAAAGCCACCAAGAACATGGACCAGACCCGCAAATCATCTCTGATTTCACGGGAGAGGTAAATGGTGTGATGCTGCCTGCCCGTGCCCGCCGTGGCCCGTTCAAGTTTCCGGCAAAAACCCTCCCCATGGAGATGATCCTGCATGAAAATTGAAAGAGCCCAGCAAAGATTGAACCTGTTTGAGGCGGACCCTGCACCTACCCAAGCAATCATCGATTAACCCTAGAAGTTTACGCACCTTGTTCTCGGGGAGGCGGCAACAACCCGCCACCATATCTATCTCAATCCCCAGATAACTAAGTCAACTGGTGGGTCCCACACATTTATCAGGGGGCACCGGGACACCCAGCTCCCGGTGGAAGACAGCACGTCGCCACAAACTGAATTGTCTCTCGGGCCCATTAAGAGGAAATCATCCAGGTAATGCGCCACCCCGGGCTGGCCGGAGGCAGCCTGTATGCACCAATGCAAAAAAGTGCTAAACCGCTCAAAATAGGCACAAGAGACAGAGCAGCCCATGGGGAGGCACCTGTCCATGTAGAAATCCCGCCCCAACTTAAAACCCAGGAACCTGAGGGAATCCGGGTGCAGAGGAAGCAGGCGAAAAGCGGACTCCACGTCCAGCTTGGCCAGCAGAGCACCCGGGCCACAGCCCCGAACCAAACGCAGAGCCTCATCGAAAGATTGATAATGCACTCTGTAACTAGATTCGGGGATGGCATCATTAACTGAACCCCCAGGCGGATGTGACAAATGTTGAATGAGGCCTAACTTGCCCGGGACACTCTTGGGAACCACCCCAATGGGGGAGATGCACAAGAAGGGCAAAGGAGGGGCAGCATAGGGGCTGCACATGCACCCCAAGCTAACCTCCACCTTCTGCCTGACCACATCCGGAAACTCGCGAGCGGATTTCAAACTCCTACGTGCAACCACGTGCGCCAAATCCGAAATGGGCAGGTGGAAACCGTAACTGAAACCATCCCGCAAAAACTGAGCCAACGCCCTGTCGGGGTACAAACTAAGCCACCTAACCAGCTCACGCACCCGAATAGGAGAATGCGCCTTACTTGTTACCTGCACTGGCCTCGGCCATGGCGGACGGCTTTCCGCTCGTGGCCGAGGTGCAGTCCTTGGCCAGGTGACCGGCCCCGCAAACCTTGCAGGAGTGGCAAAAACAGCAGTTAAGGCCCCTGGAGCATTTTCCTTCATTAAACGTGAAACACTTGTCTTTCACCCCCGAGCGCAAACTGGACATGCTAGGGGTGATAGGCTTCTTACCCTGTGCATCCGCGAGGGGCCGCACTTGTTGCGTAACCTCGAGCCACACTTCCACATCTTTGAAAGCCAGGGGTAACGTGGGATTGCTGTCTTGATTACGCAAAAACTTTTCGTCGTAATCCCTCCAAGTCTTCAAATACATCCTCAGTGCTCCACTTAGGGGGGCAGAGTTTCGCGGAATGATGCGATTGCGTTGTGACCTTGCGACGCAACCACATCATTCCGTGAAATTCCGCCCCCCCCCCCCCCAAGTGGAGCACTGAGGAAGAGGGGGAGCCGCTGCCAAGCTACAGGGAGGTGGCCGGCGCGAGGAGGGACTGGAGAGAAGGGCCGAAGAGCGAGAAGCGCCTCTTAAAAACGTAAGTATTAGTATCTCTCTCTCTCTCTCTCTCTTGATGGGGACTCTGCCTGCCATAATGTGTAAAATAAGGACACTTGCCTGCCGTAATGTGTAAAATGGGGACACTTGACTGCCATAATGTGTAAAATGGGGACACTTGCCTGCCATAATGTGTAAAATGGGGACACTTGCCCGCCATAATGTGTAAAATGAGGACACTTTCCCGCCATAATGTGTAAATTGGGGACACTTGCCTGCCGTAATGTGTAAAATGGGGACTCTTGCCAGCCGTAATGTGTAAAATTGGGACTCTTGCCTGCCATAATGTGTAAAATGGGGACTCTTGCCTGCCGTAATGTGTAAAAAGGGGACACTTGCCTGCGCTAATGTGTAAAATGGGGACACTTGCCTGCCGTAATGTGTAAAATGGGGACTCTTGCCTGCCATAATGTGTAAAATGGGGACTCTTGCCTGCCGTAATGTGTAAAAAGGGGAAACTTGCCTGCCGTAATGTGTAAAATGGGGACTCTTGCCTGCCGTAATGTGTAAAATGGGGACTCTTGCCTGCCGTAATGTGGGGATTTAATGTATCAAGGGCATTGCGGTGTATGGCATAATATGGTGCAGGGGGCATTACTGTTGGGGCCTAATATGGTAGATTTTTTTTTTCTTATGGTGGCGTGTAAGGTAGTCTTTTCAGACGAGGCCACACCCATTTTAATGGGACCATGCCCATTTTAACAAGGCCATGCCCCTTTCGGGAGCACGCGCACCTGTTTTTTTTTATATCTAGGGTGGGGGCGCATTTTTTTTTAATGTCAATGTGGAGCGGGGGCGCATTTTTAAATCTTGCACTGGGAGCCCAATTGGCTAGAAACAGCCCTGAATAATATTGATATTAAAGCCCTGACAGTCTGTGGCTGTGCTCTCTGCCCGGCGGTTCTGTGTGAATAACACCCAAATCACCATGGGAGGGACTTATATTGAATCCAAAACACGAGAGATCCGCCGATTGGAAAATTGCCTCATTTTTGAATCGAGCAAGGAGTGAAAACTTGAGCCAGGGCTTGGATTCCCTTGGATTCCGGAAGTTCGGGTGGGCTCAATTCTCTAGAAACCGAGCCCGCACATCCCTAATTTACAGTTTATTTATCCTGAGTGGTTGGTAGTGTTTCTTCTCTTTGGTTCTTTAGTACGTACAGTACAGTACATATGAGTTTATTTGTATATATTTGTAATTACTCACAATGTATGTACTGCATCCTATAATAAAAATAAAAAAAATAAAAAAAATATATATAATTTATATATATATACAATACTTTTTTTTATTACTCAATTCTTATTAGATGAAACATATTTCCCTAGTACTGTTGCGCTAGATCTTGTATAGCGGTGATGGGCTCTATGGGGTTAAATCACTCGGGATTAGAAACAGAGCATACCTCCCAACATAACCCTTTCCAGGAGGGGCAACTTTCTTATCCATTAACTAGCTCAACACAGCTGATGGCAATCATACATAAATTAAGAGGGAAGTCCGGGAACAGAGCATTATGTCCCTCCTGGAAATGGTCATGTTGGGAGGTTAGACAGAGTTATGCTGTCATAAACGCGACTGCATCAAAAGAAGTTCTGAATCAGCCCCATAGTACGTACCAGGACTATAGTCGTCTACATAGCTAATAGCTGTTTTTGTCCCATTTAGTCATTTCCGCCTGATTAAAAACTGCTATATGTGGATTTGTGTGACACTATAGCATCTTTCTTTTGAGTAGATAACCCTATGTAACCCAGGGATGATAATGGTATGTAATGAGTATCTATGTAGTCACAATTATGCTTGCACCTAAGTGTTTAAACCACTATTGTGATTTTGTTATAGCCACAATATATGAAAATGAGTAACCAAGGGCAGGTAAAGTATAGACTAAGTTTTGAAGCATTTGTGACTTTTGAGGGGTGGTGCTCCAGTAGCGCAAGCAGGGAGGGGGGGGGGGGGTTGCGAGTACCTGGAAACCCTCCTGATGAGCCAATGTTTTATTACTGAGACGGAGATGCCTCGGGCCTGGTGGCTCACTTCGCTCGCCACATGTTATATTCCCACTCGGTTGGTGGGTTGGACTCACTAACCGAGTGGAATACAGTGTGGATGTTGGGATTCCGGTGCGGTCTCCTGAATGGCGGGATCCTGACAGCTGGCATTTTAACTGCATCCCATATATATATATATATATATATATATATATATACTGCTCAAAAAAATAAAGGGAACACTAAAATAACACATCCTAGATCTGAATGAATGAAATATTCTTATTAAATACTTTGTTCTTTACATAGTTGAATGTGCTGACAACAAAATCACACAAAAATTATCAATGGAAATCAAATTTATTAACCCATGGAGGTCTGGATTTGGAGTCACCCTCAAAATTAAAGTGGAAAAACACACTACAGGCTGATCCAACTTTGATTTAATGTCCTTAAAACAAGTGAAAATGAGGCTCAGTAGTGTGTGTGGCCTCCACGTGCCTGTATGACCTCCATACAACCCACACAAGTGGCTCAGGTAGTGCAGCTCATCCAGGATGGCACATCAATGCGAGCTGTGGCAAGAAGGTTTGCTGTGTCTGTCAGCGTAGTGTCCAGAGCATGGAGGCGCTACCAGGAGACAGGCCAGTACATCAGGAGAAGTGGAGGAGGCCGTAGGAGGGCAACAACCCAGCAGCAGGACCGCTACCTCCGCCTTTGTGCAAGGAGGAACAGGAGGAGCACTGCCAGAGCCCTGCAAAATGACCTCCAGCAAGCCACTAATGTGCATGTGTCTACTCAAACGATCAGAAACAGACTCCATGAGGGTGGTATGAGGGCCCGACGTCCACAGGTGGGGGTTGTGCTTACAGCCCAACACTGTGCAGGACGTTTGGCATTTGCCAGAGAACACCAAGATTGGCAAATTCGCCACTGGCACCCTGTGCTCTTCACAGATGAAAGCAGGTTCTCACTGAGCACATGTGACAGACGTGACAGAGTCTGGAGACGCCAAGGAGAACGTTCTGCTGCCTGCAACATCCTCCAGCATGACCGGTTTGGCAGTGGGTCAGTAATGGTGGGGGGTGGCATTTCTTTGGGGGGGCCGCACAGCCCTCCATGTGCTTGCCAGAGGTACGCACACAGATATAGTATCTGCACACTCAGTTTAGTACTAATATATTGTGGGTATATGTTTTTCGTCACCATAACCCACTTGGCAAAAAAACCCTTCTTCTTAATAACAAAAAATATTCTGTATAGGAGGGGGTGCAGTCAACTACAGTAATTGTAAGCTAGAATTGGGGTGGGAAAAAAGACAAGGAGAAGTCTGTACTGTGCGTCAACAGTACAGACTTCTCCTTGTCTTTTTTCCCACCCCAATTCTAGCTTGCCAGAGGTAGCCTGACTGCCAGTAGGTACTGAGATGAGATCCTCAGACCCCTTGTGAGATCATATGTTGGTGCGGTTGGCCCTGGGTTCCTCCTAATGCAAGACAATGCTAGACCTCATGTGGCTGGAGTGTGTCGGCAGTTCCTGCAAGACGAAGGCATTGATGCTATGGACTGGCCCGCCCGTTCCCCAGACCTGAATCCAATTAAGCACATCTGGGACATCATGTCTCGCTCCATCCACCAATGCCACGTTGCACCACAGACTGTCCAGGAGTTGGCGGATGCTTTAGTCCAGGTCTGGGAGGAGATCCCTCAGGAGACCATCCGCCACCTCATCAGGAGCATGCCCAGGCGTTGTAGGGAGGTCATACAGGCACGTGGAAGCCACAGATACTACTGAGACTCATTTTGACTTGTTTTAAGGACATTACATCAAAGTTGGATCAGCCTGTAGTGTGTTTTTCCACTTTAATTTTGAGGGTGACTCCAAATCCAGACCTCCATGGGTTAATAAATTTGATTTCCATTGATAATTTTTGTGTGATTTTGTTGTCAGCACATTCAACTATGTAAAGAACAAAGTATTTAATAAGAATATTTCATTCATTCAGATCTAGGATGTGTTATTTTAGTGTTCCCTTTATTTTTTTGAGCAGTGTATATATATATATATATCTATATATATATAGAGCGAGAGAGAGAGAGACACACACACACATACACACCCACCCACGGAAACCCCCCTGGATAAATCCTGCGTTTGCCCATGTGCTCAGTGTAGTTGCACAAGAGGCTCATGGCCCACAGTAGTGCACCAATGAAGCAGTGTGCTTGTTGTTACATATTGCATTTGGGTAAAACAAATAGTACTATGGAAAACATTTAAATTGCTAAGTAGAAGTTTCAATATCAAATCAGACACTGAGTGACTTGTCCTTCTTTTTTATTGTTGAAACAACACATAAATACATACATATCTATATTCATATATTAATTTCTGTGTATAGATAGATAGATAGATAGATAGATAGATAGATTATATATATATATATATATATATATATTTTTTTTTTTTTTTTATTAGATACAATGTATGAGGTGCATACGTTGTTTGAAGTAGATACATTGTTTAAGGTAGATATGTTGTTTGAGGTAGATACATTGTTTGAGGTAGATATGTTGTTTAAGGTAGATATGTTGTTTGAGGTAGATATGTTGTTTGAGGTAGATACGTTGTTTAAGGTAGATATAAAATTTTGAGGTAGATACATTGTTTGAGGTTGATAAATGTTTGAGGTAGATATGTTGTTTGAGGTAGATACATTGTTTGAGGTAGATACGTTGTTTGAGGTAGATATGTTGTTTGAGGTAGATACATTGTTTGAAGTAGATATAAAAATTTGAGGTAGACATGTTGTTTGAGGTAGATATGTTGTTTGAGGTAGATACGTTGTTTGAGGTAGATACGTTGTTTGAGGTAGATATGTTGTTTGAGGTAGATACATTGTTTTAGGTAGATATGTTGTTTGAGGTAGATATACGTTGTTTGAGGTAGATACATTGTTTGAAGTAGATACCATGTTTGAGGTAGATATAAAAATTTGAGGTAGATACATTGTTTGAGGTAGATACGTTGTTTGAGGTAGATACGTTGTTTGAGGTAGATACATTGTTTGAGGTAGATACGTTGTTTGAGGTAGATATGTTGTTTGAGGTAGATATGTTGTTTGAGGTAGATACGTTGTTTGAGGTAGATACGTTGTTTGAGGTAGATACAATGTTTGAGGTAGATATAAAAATTTGAGGTAGATATGTTGTTTGAGGTAGATACATTGTTTGAGGTAGATATGTTGTTTGAGGTAGATACGTTGTTTGAGGTAGATACATTGTTTGAGGTAGATATAAAAAATTTGAGGTAGATACGTTGTTTGAGGTAGATATGTTGTTTGAGGTAGATATGTTGTTTGAGGTATAGTAGATACATTAAGGTAGATATAAAAATTTGAGGTAGATACATTGTTTGAGGTAGATATAAATTTTGAGGTAGATATACTGTTTGAGGTAGATACTTAGAGGTAGATACAAAAATGTTTTAGGTAGATATAAAAATTTGATGTAGATAAAATGTTTGAGGTAGATATAAAACTTTGAGGTAGATATAAAACTTTGAGGTAGATACAATGTTTGAGGTAGATACATTGTTTGAGGTAGATACATTGTTTGAGGTAGATATAAAAATTTGAGGTAGATACATTGTTTGAGGTAGATACAATGTTTGAGGTAGATTCATTGTTTGAGGTAGATTCATTGTTTGAGGTAGATACAATGTTTGAGGTAGATACAATGTTTGAGGTAGATACATTGAGTTAGATACAAAGTTTCAGGTAGATATAAAACTTTGAGGTGGATACATTGTTTGAGGTAGATACAATGTTTGAGGTAGATACATTGTTTGAGGTAGATACAATGTTTGAGGTAGATACATTGTTTGAGGTAGATACATTGTTTGAGGTAGATACAATGTTTGAGGTAGATACATTGTTTGAGGTAGATTCAAAGTTTGAGGTAGATATACAACTTTGAGGTGGATACATTGTTTGAAGTAAATACAATGTTTGTTTATGACATTAGATGTCCACCTTGGGCATCTCATCAGCTTCTTCCAATCTCCTGCACCCAGAAGCTGCGTTTTCCTCGTTATTCATCTCCCTAAAAAACAAACTTTGATCAGTGAATGTTATAAAAAAACAAATATTTTCCCATCACAAGTAGATGAGTCTCACATAGGGTCTGATTCTGAGTAGGACACAATATCAATATTTATGCAAATAGCCAATGCTTTATAACTTAAAACATTTTTTTTTTTAAATTGTTTTAAAGCAGACATAAAATAGAATATGACGGTACAAAACATCAATGTCAAATCGAATCAATACCATAAATATCCATAAATAATTTCCATGGAGGCATCACATTGCCATGAACATATAGCAATATGGAATGGATGCAAAAACACAAGCAATAATAGAATACAATATACAGTAATAAACAATAATAAAAAATGCAAATAAACAATCAATAACAATAAAACTCAAATAAAATTACAAACAAATAAAGAATGAAGACCCTGGAAGATTAATATATTGGTTGTCTGAGTCACTGGTTACATAACACAGAAAGGTGCCCAGTACATCTCAAAACTTGATCTGATTGCAATCCCACCTCTACGGCCTTCAAGAGTCACATTGTCTACTAAAGGTTCCTAGTTTCCCATTTATTAAAAGATACCGCACAATAAAAAAAAAATCCAATTTTTTATGACATTTCACCACTCCTGTTTCAATATCTGTAAGTGTAGATTTTCCATCAGGATATAGGAGCTATAGAAGATAAGTTTTTACCGAAGTCGGTTTGGGGGGTCTCTAGAGGTCCAATGGTTAAGAATGGCCTTCTTAGCTACCGTAACTATGGTGGTTTATAATGGTAAAATAGCTTATATGGTCCCAGTACACAATTATCAAAGTTAGCACAGAGTAATGCTAAAGGTTCCGCCGGTATTTGCAATGAAAACAAATAATTGACATACTGTAGAATCTTTCCCCAAAATGTATGTATTTTTCCACACTCCCAAATGTTGTGACTAAGCGTAGCGTTAGAAATATGACATTTGGGACACTGGCCAGTTTCATCAGCAACCATATGACGTCTCTGGCCTAGCGCGATATATCACTTTCACGTGCACTTTTTGAAGAAGTGCTGATGAAAGATATTTAAGTGTAGAGTCATAATATTTAATAATAGGATCAGAATCTACAATCGAGGGGGTAGTCTGCTTCCAAGCCTCTGTATTTCCCAACCACAGAGATTACGAGTCACAAAGCTGTAAATCTAACATAAGCATCTCGGTTTTATACGAAAACTTAGGGGATAAACGTAATACAGTAGCAATTTTGTCATCTGTAGTTCCTGAGGAGGCAGGGAATGCCAGAGGTTGTACTGAGAACGCATAGTGATGTGCCTCGAGGTACATGTAAAAGTGGACATTAGGTAAGTAATTTTCTATTTAAGACATAGGAAAGTGAGAATATGTCCACCCGGAACAAATACGTCTTTTATGGCCGAGATCCCTTTCGATCTCCAAACATGAAATCTCTCTTTATTATCTAAACCAGCCGGAAAGGCAGGGTTACCCCAGAAAGTTACATATAAGGATTTCAGTGGATCACATTAAGTATTTGTTAAGAGTTCCATGTATAGTAAGTGTCTCTAAAGAGAATGTTATCCAGTATACTGGATGGTAGCCAAGATCTATAAACCTGTAATAGGGCGCTTAGAGAGTATGGAGCAAATTATTCCTGCTTTAATGGTAGATTCATATATAAACTGCTGTTGTAACACCAATCAATAATATATCGGAAGAATACAGCCTAAGAGAAGGCCGCCAATTAGGTACACCCACTCTCCCTACACCATGTGGTTGGCTTCATTTCTTCAATGACACCCGAGCTTTCTTCCCACTTCACAAAAACCTGGAAAAAAGCCTAGAGCAAAAATGTATATCACTCCTGTAAAGAGCAATAGGTAACATCTGTATCAGATAAGAAAGTGTTGGGAAAACTATACTCTTTATTACAGCCGAATGACCTAACATGCTAAGCAGTAACAGCATCCAATTATCTAACATCGTTTTTCTTTTTGTTATCATAGAGGTAAAATTAGTTTGATATAGTTTAGATATAGATGAACCAACTTGGATACTTAAATACTTAAGCGTGTGACCTGCCGGTGCAAAAGAGGCTGACAAGAAAGAAGCTGCTTCTAACAGAGACAAAGTACCTAACGGTAAGAATTCTGACTTATTAAAGTTCACCCTGTACCAAGAAAAAGATGCAAAATCCATGAGGGCCTCGAACACAGAGGGAACCGAGCAGACAGGATCCATAAAAATAAAGAAGCATGTCGTCAGCAAACACTGCCAATTTCAATTCCTGATCCCCCACTCGGATTATAGTGAAGGAGGGGCTCTCCCGCAGAGTAATGGCCAATGGTTCCAACGCCAAGGCAAATAGAAGCGGGGACAAGAGACATCCCTGCTGCATACCACATTGGATTGGGAACGACGAGGATAAAAATCTGTTACATGCCGCTTGAGACGTAGGGTTTGTATAAAAGGTAGGGTTTGTAGAAAATGTTAGTGAAGTGATCCAGAAACACAAAAACGAGCAAGTGTTTAAAAGAGATGGTTCCAAGTAACCAAATCAAATACTGTTTCAGCATCTAAAGATAATAAAAAGGCACCGTCAGAGCTTCCAGATGAACTCGACCACAGCTGTATTGTAAATACCTTACAAAGACTGACAACAGAATGCCTACCCCATATGAACCATGTCTGATCTCCATGAATTACAGAGGGAAGAATACATTTGACTCTCTCTGACATTATTTTTGTTAGGGTTTTATAACCTATATTTAAGACAGAGATGGACCTGTAGGATCCAGGAAGTCCTGGGTCTCTGCCTGGTTTAGGTAGTACCTTCAATGTGGGAGTATTAAAATGTACTGGTAAGGTATGAATAGATATTTTACAGTTATAAACAATGTTTTATAACGTTTAACTATAAAGTGGCATGTGGCCTAGAGTCACGGTACTGATTGAGACTTGTGGAGATGTATTGGGTTCTCCTGGGTGGCAGCTATTCAGAAGTCTTGTTTGTGTTATGCGAGTGTCGTGGGCATGTGACCAGGGATGGGCTGGCAGGGCTATTACCCTGAGTCTTGTGATCTTGGAGCATAGCCACAGTCACCCTGCCAGTGCTGCCTCTGTGTACTGGTGGTCAACAGCTGCCGGGCACAAGGACCCAGCATCTTCTGTGCATGCACAGCTCATCACTGCGTCTTTACTCTATGCTGCACTGCTGCAAGGAAGAGGAGCATGCAGCCTAATAAGAAGGTAAATTAGAGGGGGCTTGCTCTTGAAGTGACTCAGGAGGCCGGGGCGATGGGGCAGGAGGCTGGAAAGAATGGGGGATGGTGTGACAAGGGGCAGGAAGCTGGAGAGACATGGGGCAGGAAAGATGGAGCTGGAGTATTTTGTTCATTTGTTTTCATTTTGTATTTTCTTTAATAAAGTGAGAGTTAATTATTACTGTATATGTCTAAATAATAGCACAAACATTTTATTACTGTAACACAGCCCAGCAGCTATAGACTCTTCTAGCAAATTATTTGCCTATAACTGTGCTTTCTCCCTGGTCTCTAATACCCTTAGTAAATACTAATTATTTCCTGGTGTAGCATTTCTCTTATTATAATGTTACACTCAGTAGTATAATGATAGTTACTAAACACAGTATGAAAATAAGAATTTACTCACCGGTAATTCTATTTCTCGTAGTCTGTAGTGGATGCTGGGAACTCCGTAAGGACCATGGGGAATAGACGGGCTCCGCAGGAGACTGGGCACTCTAAGAAAGATTTAGGACTACCTGGTGTGCACTGGCTCCTCCCCCTATGACCCTCCTCCAAGCCTCAGTTAGGACACTGTGCCCGGAAGAGCTGACACAATAAGGAAGGATTTTGAATCCCGGGTAAGACTCATACCAGCCACACCAATCACACCATATAACTCGTGATAGGAACCCCGGTTAAGAGTATGATAACAATGGAGCCTCTGAACAGATGGCTCGCCATAACAACCCGATCTTTGTAACAATAACTATGTACAAGTATTGCAGACAATCCGCACTTGGGATGGGCGCCCAGCATCCACTACGGACTACGAGAAATAGAATTACCGGTGAGTAAATTCTTATTTTCTCTAACGTCCTAGTGGATGCTGGGAACTCCGTAAGGACCATGGGGATTATACCAAAGCTCCCAAACGGGCGGGAGAGTGCGGATGACTCTGCAGCACCGAATGAGAGAACTCCAGGTCCTCCTCAGCCAGGGTATCAAATTTATAGAATTTTGCAAACGTGTTTGCCCCTGACCAAGTAGCAGCTTGGCAAAGTTGTAAAGCCGAGACCCCTCGGGCAGCCGCCCAAGATGAGCCCACCTTCCTTGTGGAATGGGCTTTCACATTTTTAGGCTGCGGTAGCCCCACGCAGAATGCGCCAGCTGAATAGTGCTACAAATCCAGCGCGCGATAGACTGCTTAGAAGCAGGTGCACCCAGCTTGTTGGGTGCATATAGAACAAACAGCGAGTCAGTTTTCCTGACTCCAGCCGTCCTGGAAACATAAATTTTCAGGGCCCTGACTACGTCCAGAAACTTGGAATCCTCCAAGTCCCTAGTAGCCGCAGGCACCACAATAGGTTGGTTCAAGTGAAAAGCTGATACCACCTTCGGGAGAAACTGAGGACGAGTCCTCAACTCTGCCCTATCCATATGGAAAATCAGATAGGGGCTTTTACAGGACAAAGCCGCCAATTCTGACACCCGTCTGGCTGAAGCCAGAGCCAACAACATAACCACTGTCCACGTGAGATATTTTAAATCCACAGTCTTAAGTGGCTCAAACCAATGTGATTTTAGAAATTCCAAGACCACATTGAGATCCCAAGGTGCCACTGGGGGCACAAAAGGAGGCTGAATATGCAGGACTCCCTTGACAAAAGTCTGAACTTCAGGCAGTGAAGCCAGTTCTTTCTGGAAGAAAATCGACAGGGCTGAGATCTGGACCTTAATGGACCCCAATTTGAGGCCCAAAGTCACACCTGCTTGCAGGAAGTGTAAGAAACGACCCAGTTGAAATTCCTCCGTTGGGGCCTTCTTGGCCTCACACCAAGCAACATATTTCCGCCAAATGCGGTGATAATGCTTTGCGGTGACATCCTTCCTGGCTTTGATCAGGGTAGGGATGACTTCCTCCGGAATACCTTTTTCCTTCAGGATCCGGCGTTCAACCGCCATGCCGTCAAACGCAGCCGCGGTAAGTCTTGGAACAGACAGGGTCCCTGCTGCAGCAGGTCTTGTCTGAGCGGCAGAGGCCAAGGGTCCTCTGCAAGTATCTCTTGAAGTTCCGGGTACCAAGTCCTTCTTGGCCAATCCGGAGCCACGAGAATAGTTCTCACTCCTCGCCTTCTTATTATTCTCAGTACCTTGGGTATGAGAGGCAGAGGAGGAAACACATAAACCGACTGGTACACCCACGGTGTCACTAGAGCGTCCACAGAGATCGCCTGAGGGTCCCTTGACCTGGCGCAATACCTTTTTAGCTTTTTGTTTAGGCGGGACGCCATCATGTCCACCTGTGGTTTTTCCCAACGGTTGACCAGCATTCGGAAAACTTCTGGATGAAGTCCCCATTCTCCCGGGTGGAGGTCGTGTCTGCTGAGGAAGTCTGCTTCCCAGTTGTCCACTCCCGGAATGAATACTGCTGTCAGTGCTAACACATGATTCTCTGCCCATCGGAGAATCCTTGTGGCTTCTGCCATTGCCCTCCTGCTTCTTGTGCCGCCCTGTCTGTTTACATGGGCGACCGCCGTGATGTTGTCTGACTGGATCAGCACCGGCCGGTTCTGAAGCAGGGGTCTTGCTTGACTTAGGGCATTGTAAATGGCCCTTAGCTCCAGAATATTTATGTGAAGTGAAATCTCCTGATTTGACCACAGTCCTTGGAAATTTCTTCCCTGTGTGACTGCCCCCCAGCCCCGAAGGCTGGCGCCCGTGGTCACCAGGACCCAGTCCTGTATTCCGAATCTGCGGCCCTCTAGTAGATGAGCCTTCTGCAGCCACCACAGCAGCGACACCCTGGTTCTTGCCGATAGGGTTATCCGCTGTTTTATCTGGAGATGGGACCCGGACCATTTGTCCAACAGGTCCCACTGGAAAGTCCTTGCGTGGAACCTTCCGAATGGAATTGCCTCGTACGAAGCTACCATCTTTCCCAGGACTCGTGTGCATTGATGTACCGACACCTGTCCCGGTTTTAGGATGTCTCTGACTAGAGATGACAACTCCTCGGCTTTTTCCACTGGAAGAAACACTCTTTTCTGGTCTGTGTCAAGAATCATTCCCAGGAACAGAAGACGTGTCGTCGGGACCAGCTGTGACTTTGGAATATTGAGAATCCAGCCGTGCTGTTGTAGCACTTCCCGAGCAAGTGCTACCCCTTCTATCAACTGTTCCTTGGACCTCGCCTTTATCAGGAGATCGTCCAAGTACGGGATAATTGAAACTCCTTTCTTGCGAAGGAGTATCATCATTTCGGCCATTACCTTGGTAAAGACCCTCGGTGCCGTGGATAACCCAAACGGCAGCGTCTGGAAATTATAGTGACAGTCCTGTACCACAAATCTGAGGTACTCCTGGTGAGGAGGGTAAATGGGGACATGTAGGTACGCATCCTTGATGTCCAGGGAGACCATGTAGTCCCCCTCCTCCAGGCTCGCAATAACCGCCCTGAGCGATTCCATCTTGAACTTGAACCTTTTGATATAAGTGTTCAAGGATTTTAAATTTAAGATGGGTCTCACCGAACCGTCCGCTTTCGGTACCACAAACATTGTGGAATAGTAACCCTTTCCTTGCTGAAGGAGGGGTACCTTGACAATCACTTGCTGTGAATACAGTTTTTGAATAGCCACCAACACTGCCTCCCTGGCAGAGGGAGTTGCCGGTAAGGCAGATTTTAGGAAACGGCGGGGGGGAGACGTCTCGAATTCCAGTCTGTACCCCTGAAGTACTACTTGAAGGACCCAGGGATCCACCTGTGAGAGAGCCCACTGTGCGCTGAAATTTTTGAGACGGGCCCCCACCGTACCCGGGTCCGCCTGAGCAGCCCCAGCGTCATGCTGTGGACTTACCGGACGCAGGGGAGGACTTCTGCTCTTGGGAACTAGCTGTGTGTTGCAGCTTTTTTCCTCTACCTTTGCCTCTCGGCAGAAAGGATGAGCCTCTAGCCCTCTTGCTTTTCTGGGCCCGAAAGGACTGTACCTGATAATACGGTGCTTTCTTTTGCTGTGGGGCAGCCTGTGGCAAAAAGGTCGATTTCCTAGCAGTAGCTGTGGACACGAGGTCCGAAAGACCATCCCCAAACAGTTCCAGCCCCTTATAGGGCAAAACCTCCATGTGCCGCTTTGAGTCGGCATCGCCAGCCCATTGCCGAGTCCATAACCCCCTTCTGGCGGCAATGGACATAGCGCTTATTCTTGATGCCAGCCGGCAAATATCCCTCTGTGCATCACGCATGTATAAGACTGCATCTTTTATATGCTCAATCGTCAGCAAAATATTGTCCCTATCCATGGTATCGATATTATCTGACAGGGAATCTGACCACGCAGCAGCAGCATTGCACATCCAAGCTGATGCAATCGCTGGTCGTAATATAATGCCCGTGTGTGTGTAAATAGCTTTTAGGGTAGCCTCCTGCTTTCTATCAGCAGGTTCCTTCAGGGTGGCCGTATCCGGAGACGGTAGTGCCACCTTCTTTGATAAGCGTGTCAGCGCCTTATCTACCCTAGGGGGTGTTTCCCAACGTGACCTATCCTCTAACGGGAAAGGGTACGCTGCCAATAATCGTTTTGAAATTATCAATTTCTTATCAGGGGAAGTCCACGCTTCCTCACACACCTCATTTAATTCCTCAGATGCAGGAAAAACTACTGGTAGTTTTTTCTCACCAAACATAATACCCTTTTTTGTGGTACCTGGGGTATTATCAGAAATGTGTAAAACATTTTTCATTGCCTCAATCATGTAACGGGTGGACCTATTGGAGGGTACACTAGTCTCATCCTCGTCGACACTGGAGTCGGTATCCGTGTCGACGTCTGTATCTGACTGTCACCTGAGTTAGCGGGCGTTTTAGAGCCCCTGATGACATTTGAGACGCTGGAACAGGCACAAGCTGTGTAGCCGGCTGTCCTATGTCGTCAAACCTTTTGTGTAAGGAGTTGACACTTTCACGCAATTCCTTCCATAAGTCCAGCCACACAGGTGTCGACCCCGCAGGGGGTGACATCACATTCACAGGCATTTGCTCCGCCTCCACATCATTTTCCTCCTCATACATGTCGACACAGCAGTACCGACACACAGCAGACACACAGGGAATGCTCTTACAGAGGACAGGACCCCACAAAGCCCTTTGGGGAGACAGAGGGAGAGTATGCCAGCACACACCAGAGCGCTATATATCACAGGGATATCACCTATAGAAGTGTGTTTTCCCTTTATAGCTGCATAAATATAGTTATACTGCGCCTAATTTGTGCCCCCCCTCTCTTTTTTACCCTTTTCTGTAGTGCAGGACTGCAGGGGAGAGCCAGGGAGCTTCCTTCCAGCGAAGCTGTGAGGGAAAAATGGCGCCAGTGTGCTGAGGGAGATGGCTCCGCCCCTTTTTCGGCGGGCTTTCTCCCGCTAATGTAAAAGTTCTGGCAGGGGTTAAAAAGCATCTATATAGCCCCTGGGGCTATATATGGTGCCAGTTTGCCAGCCAAGGTGTTAGTATTGCTGCTCAGGGCGCCCCCCCCCCAGCGCCCTGCACCCATCAGTGACCGCAGTGTGTGGTGTGCATGAGGAGCAATGGCGCACAGCTGCAGTGCTGTGCGCTACCTTGGAGAAGACAGAAGTCTTCAGCCGCCGATTTTCTGGACCACCTTCTTGCTTCTGGCTCTGTAAGGGGGACGGCGGCGCGGCTCCGGGAACGGACGACGAGGTCGGGTCCTGTGTTCGATCCCTCTGGAGCTAATGGTGTCCAGTAGCCTAAGAAGCCCAAGCTACCACCACTTAGGTAGGTTCGCTTCTTCTCCCCTTAGTCCCTCGATGCAGTGAGCCTGTTGTTAGCAGGTCTCACTGAAAATAAAAAACCTAAACTATACTTTCTTTCTAGGAGCTCAGGAGAGCCCCTAGTGTGCATCCAGCTCGGCCGGGCACAGAAATCTAACTGAGGCTTGGAGGAGGGTCATAGGGGGAGGAGCCAGTGCACACCAGGTAGTCCTAAATCTTTCTTAGAGTGCCCAGTCTCCTGCGGAGCCCGTCTATTCCCCATGGTCCTTACGGAGTTCCCAGCATCCACTAGGACGTTAGAGAAAAGCTAATTCCATACAGAAGATGACGGGAACGTTCCAGCTTTTGGGCCTAGAGCACAATGCTGCTACAGGAAATGATCTCATCCTATGGGAAATGGATAGAGAGGCAGAGTTTCTGTAGCCCCAGGTGCAGGCAGATATGGAGATGCTGTTTCTACATCATAGCAGAGACCCGAAACCTACCCCAACAACCAGAACATGGAAGACTCACATATTCCATTGTATCTGACAGCAACTTACCTGTGAGGGGAGTCTGCGCTGGTTACTATGGGCATGTCACCATCCGGGTCCATGCAGTCAGGGGAGGGCAGGCTCTCTGCCACCATCAGGCTAGCCTGGGGGATCTCATGTGGTGGCTCCTGCACCTCAGCTTCCTCAAGCAGTTCTTCAGGCTTGGTTTCACACACCTATGGTAACAGGTGCCCAGTGAGAAATGATAAAGACAATGGAGACATTTCCACCCCAAACTATGTATTAAAATATAACTGGAAGAAATGAAGATATAAAGAATCAGTAAAGTGTGTTCCTGGTTCTATGTGTGAGAGCAGAAGAGGAAACCTGCAACCTGTAAAGCTACAGACATACAGCGGTGTCCTTTTCTGTTGTTGCCGCGATGTATACGCTCCCGCTCTGCATACCTTACAATGGGACTGGTCATTCACTTTAATATAAGCCCAGCCGCAATGTGTACGCATCACGATCCCGCTACAGAACGCTGCTATAAGCACTAGAGCTGTAGCAGGACACATCTGTAGGACCTGATTCCCCGGTTACTCAGTTACTTAAGTGCAAAAATCTGCAAATGCCAGTGTAAGCATTCCCCTTGTGTTCTTCCTTGGGGGCTGAGCAAACCCTGCAACACCCACTTTTCTTATCTCAGCATTGCTCATGTCCACTGGTGTATATGATCACTGCACCATCGGACAAACATGTACTCCTCTAGCAGCCCCTGACTGGTGCAGAGTCTCCCGCGTCACTTTCTGTAATAATGACTAATGTGGCTGCCAGAGAGACATGCCCATGGCACTACCTTCAGGTCACCTCCCAGTCTCCACCCTGAAACACCCAGGTATGGTAAGCACCATCTCAGGTAGTAATGATTTCATACGCAGGTGCGCACACCATCACACTCACACTTCGTGCACAGTAAGTGTGTCCTAGCCTTGGGCAGTAGCAAAGAATCGCTCATCTGCACAAACATCGCCGCTTTCATATCAGGAAATCACCAGCACCAAGGGGGTCATTCCGAGTTGTTCGCTCGTTATTTTTTTGTCGCAACGGAGCGATTAGTCGCTAATGCGCATGCGCAATGTCCGCAGTCCGACTGCGCCAAGTAAATTTGCTATGCAGTTTGGTATTTTACTCACGGCATTACGAGGTTTTTTCTTCGTTCTGGTGTTCGTAATGTGATTGACAGGAAGTGGGTGTTTCTGGGCGGAAACAGGCCGTTTTATGGGTGTGTGTGAAAAAACGCTACCGTTTCTGGGAAAAACGCGGGAGTGGCTGGAGAAACGGAGGAGTGTCTGGGCGAACGCTGGGTGTGTTTGTGACGTCAAACCAGGAACGACAAGCACTGAACTGATCGCAGATGCCGAGTAAGGTTGAAGTTACTCAGAAACTGCTAAGAGGTGTGTAATCGCAATTTTGAGAATCTTTCGTTCGCAATTTTACTATGCTAAGATTCACTCCCAGTAGGCGGCGGCTTAGCGTGTGCAAAGCTGCTAAAAGCAGCTTGCGAGCGAACAACTCGGAATGAGGGCCCATGTTCTATCAGATAATGAATTCATCTAAACTAGTTTTGTTATTGGTATGAATAACATATTTGCTGATACCGGTCATACCATGTGTATCATTGGTTTCCCCTTTTCAAACTGTTGCTTGTGGAAACTGTTCAGTAATAAAACAAACAAAACACAATGTGCTATGGTTCTGTGACCTCAAGGCTCAGTGTTCCAATGTTCTGTGGCACTGAGTGGCAGATCATTCTGTGACCCCTGGTGGCAGTATGCCATTGTTCTCCAAGTAGCAATGTGACAATGTCCTGTGACCCTAAATGGATATGTGCTTTTCGTTCTCTGACCCCAGGGGGGAAGTGTGCCATTGTTCTGTGACCCCATGTGGCAGTGTGTGATAGTTCTGTAACAAGTGGCATTGTGCTTTTTTCTGGAACATCAGTTGGCAGTGTGATATTGTTCTGAGATCACAAAAGAGTTTCAAATAATGTGTGTTATACGTATGACAGTAAAGTTGTCTAAGAAATAGATTCTGTGACTACACCTCTTGTGATCCCAACACACAGATTGCAGACACTCAACTACATAAAATGATGGTGGTCATCAGAGTGATCTCTGTATTTTTGGCAATCACTGGAATGGTCTTGTATAGAATAGTGGTCACTGGGATGCATTCTGTATTGTATGTAGTTCACTGGGATGCAATCTGTATGTTACATTATTTAATGGGATATGTGGGGTAATTCCAAGTTGATCGCAGCAGGAATTTAGTTAGCAATTGGGCAAAACCATGTGCACTGCATGGGAGGCAGATTTAACATGTGCAGAGAGAGTTAGATTTGGGTGGGGTGTGTTCAATCTGCAATCTACTTTGCAATGTAAAAATAAAGCAGCCAGTATTTACCCTGCACAGAAATAAAATAACCCACCCAAATCTAACTCTCTCTACACATGTTATATCTGCCCCCCCTGCAGTGCACATTGGCCCTCATTCCGAGTTGTTCGCTCGCAAGCTGCTTTTAGCAGCTTTGCACACGCTAAGCCGCCGCCTACTGGGAGTGAATCTTAGCATATTAAAATTGCGAACGAAAGATTCTCAAAATAGCGACTACACACCTCTTAGCAGTTTCTGAGTTGCTCCAGACTTACTCGGCATCTGCGATCAGTTCAGTGCTTGTCGTTCCTGGTTTGACGTCACAAACACACCCAGCGTTCGCCCAGACACTCCTCCGTTTCTCCAGCCACTCCCGGGTTTTTCCCAGAAACGGTAGCGTTTTTTCGCACACACCCATAAAACGGCCTGTTTCCGCCCAGAAACACCCACTTCCTGTCAATCACACTCCGATCGCCTGAACGAAGAAAAAGCTGTGAGTAAAATACCTAACTGCATAGCAAATTTACTTGGCGCAGTCGCACTGCGGACATTGCGCATGCGCATTAGCGACTAATCGCTCCGTTGCGACAAAAAAATAACGAGCGAACAACTCGGAATGACCCCCACGGTTTTGCCGAATTGCTAACTAAATTCCTGCTGCGATCAACTTGGAATTACCCCCACTATTTGTATAGTATGTCATTAACAGGTATGCTCTCTGTATAGTATGTGGTCACTTGGATGCTCTCTGTGATGTATGGTGGTCTGTGTCCTGAGAGGCTGCACTGACAGTTTGTCTTTGTTCTCTGTTCTAATGTTTCAATATTAATAATTAAAAGAAATGTAATTTATAGGTTTAAAAACTTTTATACCTCACATCATGGGGAAAAAGGGAATAAAAGCATAACTATGTTTTACATACTGTAATTATACTGGCCTTGTCTTCACATACCTTGTCCGTATTGGTGTGTTCACATGCGTTCGATGTCTTGGCATATTCATTAAGCAGCTCTGCCATGATCTTATTGCAGATCGCTTGCTGCTTTACTCCATCAATGTCAGGAGCCACACTATACAGAGAAAGAAGTATTAGTCCCCCTGTCACAGTCACTGTATTCCAGATCCCCATAGTGCTGTCTCTCTAGTTATAGCGGCATATTCTGCACTGGAGGAGGTATGTTACTTAGAGACTGGAGGGGTGACATCACTCACACTATTCCCTGACTCCAATGCACCAATGGTAGTCCTGCCTCTGATCACAGCCACTTACTGCCTCTAATTAAAACACAGGTGTAATGTTTTCTGAATCACTGCTGTATCTGAATGAAAGGCAGCTCACAGTCGTGTAACTGGTGCAGTCAGAGACTGCCTGACTGAGTGCCAAGCTAAGGAAAGCACAAGGGGTTGGGGGCCCTGTCAGGGACAGAGCAAAGGCTGCTGTGTTCCTGCCTCCACAAAGGTACATGCCCCCTGTTCTCCACACCGCACAGGACACTGTGCTTGTACCCGTCCCCCACTGTCTCTCCCTGTCACCAACTGCCTGCCCCTGTTACCCACTGTCTCTCCCTGTCACCCGCTGTCTCTCCCTGTCACCCGCTGTCTCTCCCTGTTACCCGCTGTCTCTCCCTGTTACCCGCTGTCTCTCCCTGTCACCCACTGCTGTGTGGCATATTGTGATTTTGGGTTGGGGTGGAGGAGGGGGGTCCAAATTGTGTTTTTGCACCTGGGCCCACCACTCACAAGGTCCGCCACTGATTTCCAGGTGTGTCGCATGTCTGTGTCACATGTCAGTGCCTGTAGTAATTGTTATCAGGACAGTGACGTCCTATCCCAATCTATGAATGTCTCAGATACAAATATTTCTCATATATTGGCCAAAGCAATGTATCTGTATGTAGTCCTACAGATCACATAAACAGCAGGTTAGGCCAGGCGTACATTTCATCTTATGCCCATGTATTTAGCAGAACTCTGCTCATTGTATTGTACTTGCAAATGCCCATCTCCCCTTAATAAATGTTCCTGGTGGTCTGGTGACATACATATACATAAACTTATAAAAGGTTCCCATAACGAGACTTCCATGCAAACATCAGAGTAATACTATATGCAATCTTACCGGAAGCAGTTTGGTCCAAACACTATGGCCAGATTGTTGGCATCCATTTTGTTGTCTGCACTATGTGCAGCCACCTGTGCCAGAAAATGGCAGATGTAATTCAGCAGGCGGTAATGGGCTTCCGGCAACTCCTTTATCACTTCCATCCAGCTGCGTTCTGGTGGTGTGTCTCCTTCATTCTCTGTGATAACAACAAGCAACAGTCTGAGCGCACACTCCAGAGCAATCCCAGTCACGTAGGGCAAGAAATGCTCTACATCATTAATCCATTCCAATTGTAAGTTGCTGTAATGTACCTGACGTGAAGTAATGTCTGTAGACCACTGGGTGAGACTGATACTACTACTACTACTACTACTACTAATAATAATAATAATAACAATAATAATAACAATAAAGACCTTAAATTAATCTGTTTTTGTTCATTCTCATTTATAAAAAATAAGAATTTACTTACCGATAATTCTATTTCTCGGAGTCCGTAGTGGATGCTGGGGTTCCTGAAAGGACCATGGGGAATAGCGGCTCCGCAGGAGACAGGGCACAAAAAGTAAAGCTTTAGGATCAGGTGGTGTGCACTGGCTCCTCCCCCTATGACCCTCCTCCAAGCCTCAGTTAGGATACTGTGCCCGGACGAGCGTACACAATAAGGAAGGATTTTGAATCCCGGGTAAGACTCATACCAGCCACACCAATCACACTGTACAACCTGTGATCTGAACCCAGTTAACAGTATGATAACAGCGGAGCCTCTGAAAAGATGGCTCACAACAATAATAACCCGATTTTTGTAACTATGTACAAGTAATGCAGATAATCCGCACTTGGGATGGGCGCCCAGCATCCACTACGGACTCCGAGAAATAGAATTATCGGTAAGTAAATTCTTATTTTCTCTATCGTCCTAGTGGATGCTGGGGTTCCTGAAAGGACCATGGGGATTATACCAAAGCTCCCAAACGGGCGGGAGAGTGCGGATGACTCTGCAGCACCGAATGAGAGAACTCCAGGTCCTCCTTAGCCAGGGTATCAAATTTGTAGGATTTTACAAACGTGTTTGCCCCTGACTAAATAGCCGCTCGGCAAAGTTGTAAAGCCGAGACCCCTCGGGCAGCCGCCCAAGATGAGCCCACCTTCCTTGTGGAATGGGCATTTACATATTTTGGCTGTGGCAGGCCTGCCACAGAATGTGCAAGCTGAATTGTATTACACATCCAACTAGCAATAGTCTGCTTAGAAGCAAGAGCACCCAGTTTGTTGGGTGCATACAGGATAACAGCAAGTCAGTTTTCCTGACTCCAGCCGTCCTGGAACCTATACTTTCAGGGCCCTGACAACATCCAGCAACTTGGAGTCCTCCAAGTCCCTAGTAGGCGCAAGGCACCACAATAAGCTGGTTCAGGTGAAACACTGACACCACCTTAGGGAGAGAACTGGGGACGAGTCCGCAGCTCTGCCCTGTCCGAATGGACAAATAGATATGGGCTTTTTTTGAGAAAAAAACCCACCAATTTGACACTCGCCTGGCCCAGGCCAGAGCCAAGAGCATGGTCACTTTTCATGTGAGATGCTTCAAATCCACAGATTTGACTGGTTTTAAACCAATGTGATTTGAGGAATCCCAGAACTACGTTGAGATCCCACAGTGCCACTGGAGGCACAAAAGGGGGTTGTATATGCAATACTCCCTTGACAAACTTCTGGACTTCAGGAACTGAAGCCAATTCTTTCTGGAAGAAAATCGACAGGGCCGAAATTTGAACCTTAATGGGCCCCAATTTGAGGCCCCTAGACACTCCTGTTTGCAGGAAATGCAGGAATCGACCGAGTTGAAATTTCTTCGTGGGGCCTTCCTGGCCTCACACCACGCAACATATTTTCGCCACATGTGGTGATAATGTTGTGCGGTCACCTCCTTCCTGGCTTTGACCAGGGTAGGAATGACCTCTTCCGGAATGCCTTTTTCCCTTAGGATCCGGCGTTCCACCGCCATGCCGTCAAACGCAGCTGCGGTAAGTCTTGGAACAGACATGGTACTTGCTGAAGCAAGTCCCTTCTTAGCGGCAGAGGCCATAAGTCCTCTGTGAGCATCTCTTGAAGTTCCGGGTACCAAGTCCTTCTTGGCCAATCCGGAGCCATGAGTATAGTTCTTACTCCTCTACGTCTTATAATTTTCAGTACCTTAGGTATGAGAAGCAGAGGAGGGAACACATACACCGACTGGTACACCCACGGTGTTACCAGAACGTCCACAGCTATTGCCTGAGGGTCTCTTGACCTGGCGCAATACCTGTCCCGTTTTTTGTTCAGACGGGACGCCATCATGTCCACCTTTGATATTTCCCAACGGTTCACAATCATGTGGAAAAACTTCCCGATGAAGTTTCCACTCTCCCGGGTGGAGGTCGTGCCTGCTGAGGAAGTCTGCTTCCCAGTTTCCACTCCCGGAATGAAACACTGCTGACAGTGCTATCACATGATTTTCCGCCCAGCGAAAAGTCCTTGCAGTTTTTGCCATTGCCCTCCTGCTTCTTGTGCCGCCCTGTCTGTTTACGTGGGCGACTGCCGTGATGTTTTTCCCACTGGATCAATACCGGCTGACCTTGAAGCAGAGGTCTTGCTAAGCTTAGAGCATTATAAATTTACCCTTAGCTCCAGTATATTTATGTGGAGAAAAGTCTCCAGACTTGATCACACTCCCTGGAAATTTTTTCCTTGTGTGACTGCTCCCCAGCCTCTCGGGCTGGCCTCCGTGGTCACCAGCATCCAATCCTGAATGCCGAATCTGCGGCCCTCTAGAAGATGAGCACTCTGTAACCACCACAGGAGAGACACCCTTGTCCTTGGATATAGGGTTATCCGCTGATGCATCTGAAGATGCGATCCGGACCATTTGTCCAGCAGATCCCACTGAAAAGTTCTTGCGTGAAATCTGCCGAATGGAATTGCTTCGTAGGAAGCCACCATTTTTACCAGGACCCTTGTGCAATGATGCACTGACACTTTTCCTGGTTTTAGGAGGTTCTTGACTAGCTCGGATAACTCCCTGGCTTTCTCTTCCGGGAGAAACACCTTTTTCTGGACTGTGTCCAGAATCATCCCTAGGCACAGCAGACGTGTCGTCAGGATCAGCTGCGATTTTGGAATATTTAGAATCCATCCGTGCTGTTGTAGCAGTATCCGAGATAGTGCTACTCCGACCTCCAACTGTTCCCTGGACTTTGCCCTTATCAGGAGATCGTCCAAGTAAGGGGTAATTAAGACGCCTTTTCTTCGAAGAAGAATCATCATTTCGGCCATTACCTTGGTAAAGACCCGGGGTGCCGTGGACAATCCAAACGGCAGCGTCTGAAACTGACAGTGACAGTTCTATACCACGAACCTGAGGTACCCTTAGTGAGAAGGGCAAATTTGGGACATGGAGGTAAGCATCCCTGATGTCCCGGGACACTATATAGTCCCCTTCTTCCTGGTTCGTTATCACTGCTCTGAGTGACTCCATCTTGATTTGAACCTTTGTAAGTGTTCAAATTTTTTTAGATTTAGAATAGGTCTCACCTAGCCTTCTGGCTTCAGTACCACAATATAGTGTGGAATAATACCCCTTTCCTTGTTGTAGGAGGGGTAATTTGATTATCACCTGCTGGGAATACAGCTTGTGAATTTTTTCCCATACTGCCTCCTTGTCGGAGGGATACCTTGGTAAAGCAGACTTCAGGAGCCTGCGAGGGGGAAACGTTTCGACATTCCAATCTGTACCCCTGGGATACTACTTGTACGGTCCCAGCGTCATGCTGAGAGCTTGGCAGAAGCGATGGAAGGCTTCTGTTCCTGGGAATGGGCTGCCTGCTGCAGTCTTCTTCCCTTTCCTCTATCCCTGGGCAAATATGACTCTTATAGGGACGAAAGGACTGAGGCTGAAAAGACGGTGTCTTTTTCTGCAGAGATGTGACTTAGGGTAAAAACGGTGGATTTTCCAGCAGTTGCCGTGGCCACCAGGTCCGATGGACCGACCCCAAATAACTCCTCTTCCTTTATACGGCAATACACCTTTGTGCCGTTTGGAATCTGCATCACCTGACCACTGTCGTGTCCATAAACATCTTCTGGCAGATATGGACATCGCACTTACTCTTGATGCCAGAGTGCAAATATCCCTCTGTGCATCTCGCATATATAGAAATGCATCCTTTAAATGCTCTATAGTCAATAAAATACTGTCCCTGTCAAGGGTATCAATATTTTTAGTCAGGGAATCCGACCAAGCCACCCCAGCTCTGCACATCCAGGCTGAGGCGATCGCTGGTCGCAGTATAACACCAGTATGTGTGTATATACTTTTATATGATATTTTCCAGCCTCCTGTCAGCTGGCTCCTTGAGGACGGCCCTATCTATAGACGGTACCGCCACTTGTTTTGATAAGCGTGTGAGCGCCTTATCCACCCTAAGGGGTGTTTCCCAACGCGCCCTAACTTCTGGCGGGAAAGGGTATACCGCCAATAATTTTCTATCGGGGGGAACCCACGCATCATCACACACTTCATTTAATTTATCTGATTCAGGAAAAACTACAGGTAGTTTTTTCACATCCCACATAATACCCTCTTTTGTGGTACTTGTAGTATCAGAAATATGTAACACCTCCTTCATTGCCCTTAACGTGTGGCCCTAATAAGGAATACGTTTGTTTATTCACCGTCGACACTGGATTCAGTGTCCGTGTCTGTGTCGACCGACTAAGGTAAACGGGCGTTTTAAAACCCCTGACGGTGTTTTTGAGACGTCTGGACCGGTACTAATTGTTTGTCGGCCGTCTCATGTCGTCAACCGACCTTGCAGCGTGTTGACATTATCACGTAATTCCCTAAATAAGCCATCCATTCCGGTGTCGACTCCCTAGAGAGTGACATCACCATTACAGGCAATTGCTCCGCCTCCTCACCAACATCGTCCTCATACATGTCGACACACACGTACCGACACACAGCACACACACAGGGAATGCTCTGATAGAGGACAGGACCCACTAGCCCTTTGGAGAGAGTTTGCCAGCACACACACCAAAAAACGCTATAATTATATAGGGACAACCTTATATAAGTGTTTTCCCTTATAGCATCTTTTTATATATTTCTAACGCCAAATTAGTGCCCCCCCTCTCTGTTTTAACCCTGTTTCTGTAGTGCAGTGCAGGGGAGAGCCTGGGAGCCTTCCCTCCAGCCTTTCTGTGAGGGAAAATGGCGCTGTGTGCTGAGGAGATAGGCCCCGCCCCTTTTTCGGTGGGCTCGTCTCCCGCTCTTCAACGGATTCTGGCAGGGGTTAAATATCTCCATATAGCCCCCGGAGGCTATATGTGAGGTATTTTTTGCCAAAAAATAGGTTTACATTGCCTCCCAGGGCGCCCCCCTCCCAGCGCCCTGCACCCTCAGTGACTGCCGTGTGAAGTGTGCTGAGAGCAATGGCGCACAGCTGCAGTGCTGTGCGCTACCTTAAGAAGACTGAGGAGTCTTCTGCCGCCGATTCTGGACCTTCTTCTCTTTTCAGCATCTGCAAGGGGGCCGGCGGCGAGGCTCCGGTGACCATCCAGGCTGTACCTGTGATCGTCCCTCTGGAGCTAATGTCCAGTAGCCAAAGAAGCCAATCCATCCTGCACGCAGGTGAGTTCACTTCTTCTCCCCTAAGTCCCTCGTTGCAGTGATCCTGTTGCCAGCAGGACTCACTGTAAAATAAAAAACCCAAGCTAAACTTTTCTAAGCAGCTCTTTAGGAGAGCCACCTAGATTGCACCCTTCTCGGCCGGGCACAAAAATCTAACTGAGGCTTCCTTTCAGGAACCCCAGCATCCACTAGGACGATAGAGAAATAAGAATTTACTTACCGATAATTCTATTTCTCGGAGTCCGTAGTGGATGCTGGGGTTCCTGAAAGGACCATGGGGAATAGCGGCTCCGCAGGAGACAGGGCACAAAAAGTAAAGCTTTACGATCAGGTGGTGTGTACTGGCTCCTCCCCCTATGACCCTCCTCCAAGCCTCAGTTAGGATACTGTGCCCGGACGAGCGTACACAATAAGGAAGGATTTATGAATCCCGGGTAAGACTCATACCAGCCACACCAATCACACCGTACAACCTGTGATCTAAACCCAGTTAACAGTATGATAACAGAGGAGCCTCTGAAAGATGGCTCCCTACAACAATAACCCGATTTAGGTAACAATAACTATGTACAATTATTGCAGATAATCCGCACTTGGGATGGGCGCCCAGCATCCACTACGGACTCCGAGAAATAGAATTATCGGTAAGTAAATTCTTATTTTCTCTATCGTCCTAGTGGATGCTGGGGTTCCTGAAAGGACCATGGGGATTATACCAAAGCTCCCAAACGGGCGGGAGAGTGCGGATGACTCTGCAGCACCGAATGAGAGAACTCCAGGTCCTCCTTAGCCAGGGTATCAAATTTGTAGGATTTTACAAACGTGTTTGCCCCTGACTAAATAGCCGCTCGGCAAAGTTGTAAAGCCGAGACCCCTCGGGCAGCCGCCCAAGATGAGCCCACCTTCCTTGTGGAATGGGCATTTACATATTTTGGCTGTGGCAGGCCTGCCACAGAATGTGCAAGCTGAATTGTATTACACATCCAACTAGCAATAGTCTGCTTAGAAGCAAGAGCACCCAGTTTGTTGGGTGCATACAGGATAACAGCAAGTCAGTTTTCCTGACTCCAGCCGTCCTGGAACCTATACTTTCAGGGCCCTGACAACATCCAGCAACTTGGAGTCCTCCAAGTCCCTAGTAGGCGCAAGGCACCACAATAAGCTGGTTCAGGTGAAACACTGACACCACCTTAGGGAGAGAACTGGGGACGAGTCCGCAGCTCTGCCCTGTCCGAATGGACAAATAGATATGGGCTTTTTTTGAGAAAAAAACCCACCAATTTGACACTCGCCTGGCCCAGGCCAGAGCCAAGAGCATGGTCACTTTTCATGTGAGATGCTTCAAATCCACAGATTTGACTGGTTTTAAACCAATGTGATTTGAGGAATCCCAGAACTACGTTGAGATCCCACAGTGCCACTGGAGGCACAAAAGGGGGTTGTATATGCAATACTCCCTTGACAAACTTCTGGACTTCAGGAACTGAAGCCAATTCTTTCTGGAAGAAAATCGACAGGGCCGAAATTTGAACCTTAATGGGCCCCAATTTGAGGCCCCTAGACACTCCTGTTTGCAGGAAATGCAGGAATCGACCGAGTTGAAATTTCTTCGTGGGGCCTTCCTGGCCTCACACCACGCAACATATTTTCGCCACATGTGGTGATAATGTTGTGCGGTCACCTCCTTCCTGGCTTTGACCAGGGTAGGAATGACCTCTTCCGGAATGCCTTTTTCCCTTAGGATCCGGCGTTCCACCGCCATGCCGTCAAACGCAGCTGCGGTAAGTCTTGGAACAGACATGGTACTTGCTGAAGCAAGTCCCTTCTTAGCGGCAGAGGCCATAAGTCCTCTGTGAGCATCTCTTGAAGTTCCGGGTACCAAGTCCTTCTTGGCCAATCCGGAGCCATGAGTATAGTTCTTACTCCTCTACGTCTTATAATTTTCAGTACCTTAGGTATGAGAAGCAGAGGAGGGAACACATACACCGACTGGTACACCCACGGTGTTACCAGAACGTCCACAGCTATTGCCTGAGGGTCTCTTGACCTGGCGCAATACCTGTCCCGTTTTTTGTTCAGACGGGACGCCATCATGTCCACCTTTGATATTTCCCAACGGTTCACAATCATGTGGAAAAACTTCCCGATGAAGTTTCCACTCTCCCGGGTGGAGGTCGTGCCTGCTGAGGAAGTCTGCTTCCCAGTTTCCACTCCCGGAATGAAACACTGCTGACAGTGCTATCACATGATTTTCCGCCCAGCGAAAAGTCCTTGCAGTTTTTGCCATTGCCCTCCTGCTTCTTGTGCCGCCCTGTCTGTTTACGTGGGCGACTGCCGTGATGTTTTTCCCACTGGATCAATACCGGCTGACCTTGAAGCAGAGGTCTTGCTAAGCTTAGAGCATTATAAATTTACCCTTAGCTCCAGTATATTTATGTGGAGAAAAGTCTCCAGACTTGATCACACTCCCTGGAAATTTTTTCCTTGTGTGACTGCTCCCCAGCCTCTCGGGCTGGCCTCCGTGGTCACCAGCATCCAATCCTGAATGCCGAATCTGCGGCCCTCTAGAAGATGAGCACTCTGTAACCACCACAGGAGAGACACCCTTGTCCTTGGATATAGGGTTATCCGCTGATGCATCTGAAGATGCGATCCGGACCATTTGTCCAGCAGATCCCACTGAAAAGTTCTTGCGTGAAATCTGCCGAATGGAATTGCTTCGTAGGAAGCCACCATTTTTACCAGGACCCTTGTGCAATGATGCACTGACACTTTTCCTGGTTTTAGGAGGTTCTTGACTAGCTCGGATAACTCCCTGGCTTTCTCTTCCGGGAGAAACACCTTTTTCTGGACTGTGTCCAGAATCATCCCTAGGCACAGCAGACGTGTCGTCAGGATCAGCTGCGATTTTGGAATATTTAGAATCCATCCGTGCTGTTGTAGCAGTATCCGAGATAGTGCTACTCCGACCTCCAACTGTTCCCTGGACTTTGCCCTTATCAGGAGATCGTCCAAGTAAGGGGTAATTAAGACGCCTTTTCTTCGAAGAAGAATCATCATTTCGGCCATTACCTTGGTAAAGACCCGGGGTGCCGTGGACAATCCAAACGGCAGCGTCTGAAACTGACAGTGACAGTTCTATACCACGAACCTGAGGTACCCTTAGTGAGAAGGGCAAATTTGGGACATGGAGGTAAGCATCCCTGATGTCCCGGGACACTATATAGTCCCCTTCTTCCTGGTTCGTTATCACTGCTCTGAGTGACTCCATCTTGATTTGAACCTTTGTAAGTGTTCAAATTTTTTTAGATTTAGAATAGGTCTCACCTAGCCTTCTGGCTTCAGTACCACAATATAGTGTGGAATAATACCCCTTTCCTTGTTGTAGGAGGGGTAATTTGATTATCACCTGCTGGGAATACAGCTTGTGAATTTTTTCCCATACTGCCTCCTTGTCGGAGGGATACCTTGGTAAAGCAGACTTCAGGAGCCTGCGAGGGGGAAACGTTTCGACATTCCAATCTGTACCCCTGGGATACTACTTGTACGGTCCCAGCGTCATGCTGAGAGCTTGGCAGAAGCGATGGAAGGCTTCTGTTCCTGGGAATGGGCTGCCTGCTGCAGTCTTCTTCCCTTTCCTCTATCCCTGGGCAAATATGACTCTTATAGGGACGAAAGGACTGAGGCTGAAAAGACGGTGTCTTTTTCTGCAGAGATGTGACTTAGGGTAAAAACGGTGGATTTTCCAGCAGTTGCCGTGGCCACCAGGTCCGATGGACCGACCCCAAATAACTCCTCTTCCTTTATACGGCAATACACCTTTGTGCCGTTTGGAATCTGCATCACCTGACCACTGTCGTGTCCATAAACATCTTCTGGCAGATATGGACATCGCACTTACTCTTGATGCCAGAGTGCAAATATCCCTCTGTGCATCTCGCATATATAGAAATGCATCCTTTAAATGCTCTATAGTCAATAAAATACTGTCCCTGTCAAGGGTATCAATATTTTTAGTCAGGGAATCCGACCAAGCCACCCCAGCTCTGCACATCCAGGCTGAGGCGATCGCTGGTCGCAGTATAACACCAGTATGTGTGTATATACTTTTATATGATATTTTCCAGCCTCCTGTCAGCTGGCTCCTTGAGGACGGCCCTATCTATAGACGGTACCGCCACTTGTTTTGATAAGCGTGTGAGCGCCTTATCCACCCTAAGGGGTGTTTCCCAACGCGCCCTAACTTCTGGCGGGAAAGGGTATACCGCCAATAATTTTCTATCGGGGGGAACCCACGCATCATCACACACTTCATTTAATTTATCTGATTCAGGAAAAACTACAGGTAGTTTTTTCACATCCCACATAATACCCTCTTTTGTGGTACTTGTAGTATCAGAAATATGTAACACCTCCTTCATTGCCCTTAACGTGTGGCCCTAATAAGGAATACGTTTGTTTATTCACCGTCGACACTGGATTCAGTGTCCGTGTCTGTGTCGACCGACTAAGGTAAACGGGCGTTTTAAAACCCCTGACGGTGTTTTTGAGACGTCTGGACCGGTACTAATTGTTTGTCGGCCGTCTCATGTCGTCAACCGACCTTGCAGCGTGTTGACATTATCACGTAATTCCCTAAATAAGCCATCCATTCCGGTGTCGACTCCCTAGAGAGTGACATCACCATTACAGGCAATTGCTCCGCCTCCTCACCAACATCGTCCTCATACATGTCGACACACACGTACCGACACACAGCACACACACAGGGAATGCTCTGATAGAGGACAGGACCCACTAGCCCTTTGGAGAGAGTTTGCCAGCACACACACCAAAAAACGCTATAATTATATAGGGACAACCTTATATAAGTGTTTTCCCTTATAGCATCTTTTTATATATTTCTAACGCCAAATTAGTGCCCCCCCTCTCTGTTTTAACCCTGTTTCTGTAGTGCAGTGCAGGGGAGAGCCTGGGAGCCTTCCCTCCAGCCTTTCTGTGAGGGAAAATGGCGCTGTGTGCTGAGGAGATAGGCCCCGCCCCTTTTTCGGTGGGCTCGTCTCCCGCTCTTCAACGGATTCTGGCAGGGGTTAAATATCTCCATATAGCCCCCGGAGGCTATATGTGAGGTATTTTTTGCCAAAAAATAGGTTTACATTGCCTCCCAGGGCGCCCCCCTCCCAGCGCCCTGCACCCTCAGTGACTGCCGTGTGAAGTGTGCTGAGAGCAATGGCGCACAGCTGCAGTGCTGTGCGCTACCTTAAGAAGACTGAGGAGTCTTCTGCCGCCGATTCTGGACCTTCTTCTCTTTTCAGCATCTGCAAGGGGGCCGGCGGCGAGGCTCCGGTGACCATCCAGGCTGTACCTGTGATCGTCCCTCTGGAGCTAATGTCCAGTAGCCAAAGAAGCCAATCCATCCTGCACGCAGGTGAGTTCACTTCTTCTCCCCTAAGTCCCTCGTTGCAGTGATCCTGTTGCCAGCAGGACTCACTGTAAAATAAAAAACCCAAGCTAAACTTTTCTAAGCAGCTCTTTAGGAGAGCCACCTAGATTGCACCCTTCTCGGCCGGGCACAAAAATCTAACTGAGGCTTCCTTTCAGGAACCCCAGCATCCACTAGGACGATAGAGAAATAAGAGTTTACTTACCGATAATTCTATTTCTCGGAGTCCGTAGTGGATGCTGGGGTTCCTGAAAGGACCATGGGGAATAGCGGCTCCGCAGGAGACAGGGCACAAAAAGTAAAGCTTTACGATCAGGTGGTGTGTACTGGCTCCTCCCCCTATGACCCTCCTCCAAGCCTCAGTTAGGATACTGTGCCCGGACGAGCGTACACAATAAGGAAGGATTTATGAATCCCGGGTAAGACTCATACCAGCCACACCAATCACACCGTACAACCTGTGATCTAAACCCAGTTAACAGTATGATAACAGAGGAGCCTCTGAAAGATGGCTCCCTACAACAATAACCCGATTTAGGTAACAATAACTATGTACAATTATTGCAGATAATCCGCACTTGGGATGGGCGCCCAGCATCCACTACGGACTCCGAGAAATAGAATTATCGGTAAGTAAATTCTTATTTTCTCTATCGTCCTAGTGGATGCTGGGGTTCCTGAAAGGACCATGGGGATTATACCAAAGCTCCCAAACGGGCGGGAGAGTGCGGATGACTCTGCAGCACCGAATGAGAGAACTCCAGGTCCTCCTTAGCCAGGGTATCAAATTTGTAGGATTTTACAAACGTGTTTGCCCCTGACTAAATAGCCGCTCGGCAAAGTTGTAAAGCCGAGACCCCTCGGGCAGCCGCCCAAGATGAGCCCACCTTCCTTGTGGAATGGGCATTTACATATTTTGGCTGTGGCAGGCCTGCCACAGAATGTGCAAGCTGAATTGTATTACACATCCAACTAGCAATAGTCTGCTTAGAAGCAAGAGCACCCAGTTTGTTGGGTGCATACAGGATAACAGCAAGTCAGTTTTCCTGACTCCAGCCGTCCTGGAACCTATACTTTCAGGGCCCTGACAACATCCAGCAACTTGGAGTCCTCCAAGTCCCTAGTAGGCGCAAGGCACCACAATAAGCTGGTTCAGGTGAAACACTGACACCACCTTAGGGAGAGAACTGGGGACGAGTCCGCAGCTCTGCCCTGTCCGAATGGACAAATAGATATGGGCTTTTTTTGAGAAAAAAACCCACCAATTTGACACTCGCCTGGCCCAGGCCAGAGCCAAGAGCATGGTCACTTTTCATGTGAGATGCTTCAAATCCACAGATTTGACTGGTTTTAAACCAATGTGATTTGAGGAATCCCAGAACTACGTTGAGATCCCACAGTGCCACTGGAGGCACAAAAGGGGGTTGTATATGCAATACTCCCTTGACAAACTTCTGGACTTCAGGAACTGAAGCCAATTCTTTCTGGAAGAAAATCGACAGGGCCGAAATTTGAACCTTAATGGGCCCCAATTTGAGGCCCCTAGACACTCCTGTTTGCAGGAAATGCAGGAATCGACCGAGTTGAAATTTCTTCGTGGGGCCTTCCTGGCCTCACACCACGCAACATATTTTCGCCACATGTGGTGATAATGTTGTGCGGTCACCTCCTTCCTGGCTTTGACCAGGGTAGGAATGACCTCTTCCGGAATGCCTTTTTCCCTTAGGATCCGGCGTTCCACCGCCATGCCGTCAAACGCAGCTGCGGTAAGTCTTGGAACAGACATGGTACTTGCTGAAGCAAGTCCCTTCTTAGCGGCAGAGGCCATAAGTCCTCTGTGAGCATCTCTTGAAGTTCCGGGTACCAAGTCCTTCTTGGCCAATCCGGAGCCATGAGTATAGTTCTTACTCCTCTACGTATACCATGGGGAATAGCGGCTCCGCAGGAGACAGGGCACAAAAAGTAAAGCTTTACGATCAGGTGGTGTGTACTGGCTCCTCCCCCTATGACCCTCCTCCAAGCCTCAGTTAGGATACTGTGCCCGGACGAGCGTACACAATAAGGAAGGATTTATGAATCCCGGGTAAGACTCATACCAGCCACACCAATCACACCGTACAACCTGTGATCTAAACCCAGTTAACAGTATGATAACAGAGGAGCCTCTGAAAGATGGCTCCCTACAACAATAACCCGATTTAGGTAACAATAACTATGTACAATTATTGCAGATAATCCGCACTTGGGATGGGCGCCCAGCATCCACTACGGACTCTGAGAAATAGAATTATCGGTAAGTAAATTCTTATTTTCTCTATCGTCCTAGTGGATGCTGGGGTTCCTGAAAGGACCATGGGGATTATACCAAAGCTCCCAAACGGGCGGGAGAGTGCGGATGACTCTGCAGCACCGAATGAGAGAACTCCAGGTCCTCCTTAGCCAGGGTATCAAATTTGTAGAATTTTACAAACGTGTTCTCCCCCGACCACGTAGCCGCTCGGCAGAGTTGTAATGCCGAGACCCCTCGGGCAGCCGCCCAAGAAGAACCCACCTTCCTTGTGGAGTGGGCTTTTACCGATTTTGGCTGTGGCAGGCCTGCCACAGAATGTGCAAGCTGAATCGTACTACAAATCCAGCGAGCAATAGTCTGCTTAGACGCAGGAGCGCCCAACTTGTTGGGAGCATATAGTATAAACAGTGAGTCAGATTTCCTGACTCCAGCTGTCCTTGAAATGTATATTTTTAAAGCTCTGACAACGTCCAACAACTTGGAGTCCTCCAAGTCGCTTGTAGCCGCAGGCACTACAATAGGCTGGTTCAGATGAAATGCTGACACCACCTTAGGGAGAAAATGTGGACGAGTCCGCAGTTCTGCCCTGTCCGAATGGAAAATCAGATATGGGCTTTTGTAAGATAAAGCTGCCGGTTCTGACACTCTCCTGGCCGAAGCCAGGGCTAGTAGCATGGTCACTTTCCATGTGAGATATTTCAAATCCACATTTTTTAGTGGTTCAAACCAATGGGATTTGAGAAAGTCCAAAACAACATTGAGATCCCACGGTGCCACTGGAGGCACCACAGGGGGCTGTATATGCAGTACTCCCTTAACAAAGGTCTGGACTTCAGGAACTGAAGCCAATTCTTTCTGGAAGAAAATCGACAGGGACGAAATTTGAACCTTAATAGATCCCAATTTGAGACCCATAGACAATCCTGATTGCAGGAAATGTAGGAATCGACCCAGTTGAAATTCCTCCGTCGGAGCACTCCGATCCTCGCACCACGCAACATATTTTCGCCAAATGCGGTGATAATGTTGCGCGGTTACTTCCTTCCTTGCTTTAATCAAGGTAGGAATGACTTCTTCCGGCATGCCTTTTTCCTTTAGGATCCGGCGTTCAACCGCCATGCCGTCAAACGCAGCCGCGGTAAGTCTTGAAACAGACAGGGACCCTGCTGAAGCAAGTCCCTTCTCAGAGGTAGAGGCCACGGATCCTCCGTGATCATCTCTTGAAGTTCCGGGTACCAAGTCCTTCTTGGCCAATCCGGAACCACTAGTATCGTTCTTACGCCTCTTTGCCGTATAATTCTCAATACTTTTGGTATGAGAGGCAGAGGAGGAAACACATACACCGACTGGTACACCCAAGGCGTTACCAGCGCGTCCACAGCTATTGCCTGCGGGTCTCTTGACCTGGCGCAATACCTGTCCAGTTTTTTGTTGAGGCGAGACGCCATCATGTCCACCATTGGTCTTTCCCAACGGGTTACAAGCATGTGGAAAACTTCTGGATGAAGTCCCCACTCTCCCGGGTGAAGGTCGTGTCTGCTGAGGAAGTCTGCTTCCCAGTTGTCCACTCCCGGGATGAACACTGCTGACAGTGCTATCACATGATTCTCTGCCCAGCGAAGAATCCTTGCAGCTTCTGCCATTGCACTCCTGCTTCTTGTGCCGCCCTGTCTGTTTACATGGGCGACTGCCGTGATGTTGTCCGACTGGATCAACACCGGTTTTCCTTGAAGCAGAGGTTCTGCCTGGCTTAGAGCATTGTAGATTGCTCTTAGTTCCAGAATGTTTATGTGAAGAGACGTTTCCAGGCTCGACCACACGCCCTGGAAGTTTCTTCCTTGTGTGACTGCTCCCCAGCCTCTCAGGCTGGCGTCCGTGGTCACCAGGATCCAATCCTGTATGCCGAATCTGCGGCCCTCCAATAGATGAGCACTCTGCAACCACCACAGAAGAGATACCCTTGACCTTGGAGACAGGGTTATCCGCTGGTGCATCTGAAGATGCGACCCTGACCATTTGTCCAGCAGATCCCTCTGGAAAATTCTTGCGTGGAATCTGCCGAATGGAATTGCTTCGTAAGAAGCCACCATTTTTCCCAGGACTCTTGTGCATTGATGTACAGACACCTTTCCTGGTTTTAGGAGGTTCCTGACAAGTTCGGATAACTCCTTGGCTTTTTCCTCCGGGAGAAAAACCTTTTTCTGAACCGTGTCCAGAATCATCCCTAGGAACAGCAGACGTGTTGTCGGAATTAACTGGGATTTTGGAATATTCAGAATCCACCCATGCTGCTTTAGCACTTCTTGAGACAGTGCTAATCCCATCTCTAGCTGTTCTCTGGACCTTGCCCTTATTAGGAGATCGTCCAAGTATGGGATAATTAATACGCCTTTTCTTCGAAGAAGAATCATCATCTCGGCCATTACCTTGGTAAAGACCCGAGGTGCCGTGGACAATCCAAACGGCAGCGTCTGAAACTGATAGTGACAGTTCTGTACGACGAACCTGAGGTACCCCTGGTGTGAGGGGTAAATTGGAACGTGGAGATACGCATCCTTGATGTCCAAGGATACCATAAACTCCCCTTCTTCCAGGTTCGCTATCACTGCTCTGAGTGACTCCATCTTGAACTTGAACTTTTTTATGTACAGGTTCAAGGATTTCAGATTTAGAATAGGTCTTACCGAGCCATCCGGCTTCGGTACCACAAATAGAGTGGAATAATACCCCTTTCCTTGTTGTAAAAGAGGTACCTTGACAATCACCTGCTGAGAGTACAGCTTGTGAATGGCTTCCAAGACCGTCACCCTGTCGGAGGGGGACGTTGGTAAAGCAGACTTCAGGAAACGGCGAGGTGGATCCGTCTCTAGTTCCAACCTGTACCCCTGAGATATTATCTGCAGGATCCAGGGATCTACCTGCGAGTGAGCCCACTGCGCGCTGAAATTCTTGAGACGACCGCCCACCGCCCCCGAGTCCGCTTGAGAAGCCCCAGCGTCATGCTGAGGCTTTTGTAGAAGCGGGGGAGGGCTTCTGTTCCTGGGAAGGAGCTGCCTGTTGCAGTCTCTTCCCCCTTCCTCTGCCTCGTGGCAGATATGAATATCCCTTTGCTCTCTTGTTTTTAAAGGAACGAAAGGGCTGCGGTTGAAAAGTCGGTGTCTTTTTCTGTTGGGGAGTGACTTGAGGTAAAAAGGTGTATTTCCCGGCTGTAGCCGTGGCCACCAAATCCGATAGACCAACACCAAATAACTCCTCCCCTTTATACGGCAAAACTTCCATATGCCGTTTTGAGTCCGCATCACCTGACCACTGTCGCGTCCATAAACTTCTTCTGGCCGAAATGGACATAGCACTTACCCATGATGCCAGTGTGCAAATATCCCTCTGTGCATCACGCATATAAAGAAATGCATCCTTTATTTGCTCTAAAGACAGTAAAACATTGTCCCTATCCAGGGTATCAATATTTTCAATCAGGGACTCTGACCTAGCTACCCCAGCACTGCACATCCAGGCTGTCGCTATAGCTGGTCGTAGTATAACACCTGTATGTGTGTATATACTTTTTTGGATATTTTCCATCCTCCTATCTGCTGGATCTTTAAGTGCGGCCGTCTCAGGAGAGGGTAACGCCACTTGTTTTGATAAGCGTGTGAGCGCCTTGTCCACCCTAGGAGGTGTTTCCCAGCGCGCCCTAACCTCTGGCGGGAAAGGGTATAAAGCCAATAACTTCTTTGAAATTAGCAGTTTTTTATCGGGGGCAACCCACGCTTCATCACACACCTCATTTAATTCATCTGATTCAGGAAAAACTATAGGTAGTTTTTTCACACCCCACATAATACCCTGTTTTGTGGTACCTGTAGTATCAGCAATATGTAACGCCTCCTTCATTGCCAAAATCATATAACGTGTGGCCCTACTGGAAAATACGGTTGATTCGTCACCGTCGCCACTGGAATCAGTGCCTGTGTCTGGGTCCGTGTCGACCGACTGAGGTAACGGGCGTTTTACAGCCCCTGACGGTGTTTGAGGCGCCTGGACAGGTGCTAATTGATTGTCCGGCCGTCTCATGTCGTCAAACGACTGCTTTAGCGTGTTGACACTATCCCGTAATTCCATAAATAAAGCCATCCATTCTGGTGTCGACTCCCTAGGGGGTGACATCCCCATATTTGGCAATTGCTCCGCCTCCACACCAATATCGTCCTCATACATGTCGACACACACGTACCGACACACAGCAGACACACAGGGAATGCTCTTAAAGAAGACAGGACCCCACTAGCCCTTTGGGGAGACAGAGGGAGAGTTTGCCAGCACACACCAAAAGCGCTATATATGACAGGGATAGCCTTATAATAAGTGCTCCCTGTATAGCTGCTTTAATATACCGTATATATTTTTGCCACAATTTTGCCCCCCCTCTCTTGTTTTACCCTGTTTCTGTAGTGCAGTGCAGGGGAGAGCCTGGGAGCCTTCCTGACCAGCGGAGCTGTGTGAGGAAAATGGCGCTGTGTGCTGAGGAGATAGGCCCCGCCCCTTTTTCGGCTGGCTCGTCTCCCGCTCTTTAACGGATTCTGGCAGGGGTTAAATATCTCCATATAGCCCCCGGAGGCTATATGTGAGGTATTTTTTGCCAAAAAATAGGTTTACATTGCCTCCCAGGGCGCCCCCCTCCCAGCGCCCTGCACCCTCAGTGACTGCCGTGTGAAGTGTGCTGAGAGGAAATGGCGCACAGCTGCAGTGCTGTGCGCTACCTTAAGAAGACTGAGGAGTCTTCTGCCGCCGATTCTGGACCTTCTTCTCGTTTCAGCATCTGCAAGGGGGCCGGCGGCGAGGCTCCGGTGACCATCCAGGCTGTACCTGTGATCGTCCCTCTGGAGCTAATGTCCAGTAGCCAAAGAAGCCAATCCATCCTGCACGCAGGTGAGTTCACTTCTTCTCCCCTAAGTCCCTCGTTGCAGTGATCCTGTTGCCAGCAGGACTCACTGTAAAATAAAAAACCTAAGCTAAACTTTTCTAAGCAGCTCTTTAGGAGAGCCACCTAGATTGCACCCTTCTCGGCCGGGCACAAAAATCTAACTGAGGCTTGGAGGAGGGTCATAGGGGGAGGAGCCAGTACACACCACCTGATCGTAAAGCTTTACTTTTTGTGCCCTGTCTCCTGCGGAGCCGCTATTCCCCATGGTCCTTTCAGGAACCCCAGCATCCACTAGGACGATAGAGAAAACCCAATGAGATTTGCTACCACAGGAGGAAAATCCTCCAAGCATCTGTGCTGCTACTTCTGAATGTCACTAAGCTGAGTGTGTTGCCCATTTTCTGCCTTGTGAGCTGCATCACAGAACACTATTATTCAGTCCTCGTAGTCAGTCATTTCCATAATGTCACTTCATGTTTTATTGGCCCAGCAGCATCATAGTTACTGTTATGCTGGTCCCTTATCCCTCGTCATAGTCACCTGAGGGGACACGGTGCACATCTATGGCAGAGTCTCTGTAGCATGGGTAACATCACCTAATACTAGCTACATGTTACTCAGTGCCCATATGTAATGTGTGCCCCGCCAATCTCTTTCTGTGCTTACATTTATTACAGATATCTTTTTTAAAAAAACGATGTAGAACTTTGTCCACAGTTTTGAGGTCCTTAAATTGCTGTATGATGTGTTATACAAATTGCACTCACCCTGGTAACACTGCATAAGGTTGGGAAGTACTGCAGTGGAGATTAGCCCGTCCGGGATCTCTCTGAGGAAGAGCTTCAGTAGACTGGCAGCGGCAGGGACATTGCCTTGCTCAGGTAGCGTCACTGGCTCACTCCGGTCATATCTGTCACGGAGTTCATTTACCATCTTGACGTTTCCGTTCACCCGAAAGATGCCTTCATAACTTATCCCTGAAAGCATACAACATATACACTTCTTACAGAGTGACACTTACTTGTACTTTCTATGGGGTATATGTAATAGGTTGTGAGTTCTGTAAGAGGCCCAATCTCACCTGTAGACTAGTGGTATAAAGTGGTATAATGTAAAAGGTAAAAACAGTCACATGAACACATTACATTTGTGATAAGAACATCAATAATTACAAGGAGAATTAGTTCCCTTATTGCAGATGATACCACTAACATTAATAACAGTCAGGGGAGATAATTTGCTGGTATAAGCACAGGCAGTTACTCCTGACTGTAATGAGAGAAACATAACGTTAGCTCCGCAGAGGTTTCATTCATATAACATAGCACAGACATCAGTCAGGTGATCAGGGGAACCTAGGAGACAGCATGGACAGAGCGCTATAACAGAGCTGAGAGGAGGGAAGATTAGCACCACACTAGCACTACCCACTATATACAGGGAGGAGAGCGGCACAGCTGGGTGCAGACAGCGCGATCAATGCAACACGTGACAAGCACCAGATTAATCTGTATAAGAATCTACCTATCTCTTCATTCACAGCAAAAGGGTTCACAATGCAGAGCAAATACCCAGCAGCAAAGTAAAGACAAATGTGACTTTAGAGCACTAGACCCATTATATCAGTAAGTGTTATAGGTAAGTGATTATATATATAAACAATCAGCCTATGCAGCGCCGTAACTACCTATGTGCCAGGTGTGCCTGGCACACAGCGCAGTTACACTGAGGGTGCACGGCCAGCGGCATGTAATAAGTCAAATTGACTCATTACATGCCGCCTCTGCTGGGTCCCGTTCGCCGCGCTGGAGGGAGAGCTGCGCCGGAGGCAGAGACGGAGGAGGAGGGAGGGGGACTTGAGCTGCAGCAGCGCTATGTCATTGGTAGCGGCGCCGCTGCAGCACTCCCCTCTCCTTCTGTATTGGCTGCCCTGCACTGCTGTGAATGCTGGGATACGGTTCCCTGTCTGCCGTAATGTGCAATAAGGGGGACTGTCTGCCGTAATGTGTAAAACGGGGGACGCTGTCTGTCGTAACGTGTAAAAAGGGGGACACTGTCTGCCGTAATGTGTAAAAAGGGGATGCTGTCTGTCGTAACGTGTAAAAAGGGGGAACGCTATCTGCCGTAACGTGTACAAAAAGGGGACTCTGTCTGCTGTAATGTGTAATAAGGGGGACGCTGTCTGCTGTAATGTGTAATAAGGGGGACTGTCTGCCGTAATGTGTAAAACTGGGGATGCTGTCTGCTGTAATGTGTAATAAGGGGGACGCTGTCTGCCGTAATGTGTAAAAAGGGGGACGCTGTCTGCCGTAATGTGTAAAAAAGGGGGGAGCTGCGTCCGTAATATGTAAAAAGGGGGACGCTGTCTGCCGTAATGTGTAAAAAGGGGGACACTGTCTGCCGTAATAATAAGAATTTACTTACCGATAATTCTATTTCTCGGAGTCCGTAGTGGATGCTGGGGTTCCTGAAAGGACCATGGGGAATAGCGGCTCCGCAGGAGACAGGGCACAAAAAGTAAAGCTTTAGGATCAGGTGGTGTGCACTGGCTCCTCCCCCTATGACCCTCCTCCAAGCCAGTTAGGTACTGTGCCCGGACGAGCGTACACAATAAGGGAGGAATTTTGAATCCCGGGTAAGACTCATACCAGCCACACCAATCACACCGTACAACTTGTGATCTAAACCCAGTTAACAGTATGATAACAGCGGAGCCTCTGAAAAGATGGCTCACAACAATAATAACCCGATTTTTGTAACTATGTACAAGTATTGCAGATAATCCGCACTTGGGATGGGCGCCCAGCATCCACTACGGACTCCGAGAAATAGAATTATCGGTAAGTAAATTCTTATTTTCTCTATCGTCCTAGTGGATGCTGGGGTTCCTGAAAGGACCATGGGGATTATACCAAAGCTCCCAAACGGGCGGGAGAGTGCGGATGACTCTGCAGCACCGAATGAGAGAACTCCAGGTCCTCTTTTGCCAGGATATCAAATTTGTAGAATTTTACAAACGTGTTCTCCCCTGACCACGTAGCTGCTCAGCAGAGTTGTAATGCCGAGACCTCTCGGGCAGCCGCCCAAGATGAGCCCACCTTCCTTGTGGAATGGGCCTTAACCGATTTAGACTGTGGCAGGCCTGCCTCAGAATGTGCAAGTTGAATTGTGTTACAAATCCAACGAGCAATCGACTGCTTAGAAGCAGGCGCACCCAACTTGTTGGGTGCATACAGTATAAACAGCGAGTCAGATTTTCTGACTCCAGCTGTCCTGGAATATATTTTCAGGGCCCTGACAACTTCTAGCAACTTGGAGTCCTCCAAGTCCCTAGTAGGTGCAAGGCACCACAATAAGCTGGTTCAGGTGAAACACTGACACCACCTTAGGGAGAGAACTGGGGACGAGTCCGCAGCTCTGCCCTGTCCGAATGGACAAACAGATATGGGCTTTTTTGAGAAAAAACCACCAATTTGACACTCGCCTGGTCCAGGCCAGGGCCAAGAGCATGGTCACTTTTTATGTGAGATGCTGCAAATCCACATATTTGACTGGTTTTAAACCAATGTGATTTGAGAAATCCCAGAACTACGTTGAGATCCCACAGTGCCACTGGAGGCACAAAAAAGGGGTTTGTATATGCAATACTCCCTTGACAAACTTCTGGACTTCAGGAACTGAAGCCAATTCTTTCTGGAAGAAAATTTACAGGGCCGAATTTGAACCTTAATGGACCCCAATTTGAGGCCCATAGACACTCCTGTTTGCAGGAAATGCAGGAAACGACCGAGTTGAAATTTCTTTGTGGGGCCTTCCTGGCCTCACACCACGCAACAAATTTTCGCCACACGTGGTGATAATGTTGTGCGGTCACCTCCTTTCTGGCTTTGACCAGGGTAGGAATGACCTCTTCCGGAATGCCTTTTTTCCCTTAGGATCCGGCTTTCCATCGCCATGCCGACAAACGCAGCTGCGGTAAGTCTTGGAACAGACATGGTACTTGCTGAAGCAAGTCCCTTCTTAGCGGCAGAGGCCATAAGACCTCTGTAAGCATCTCTTGAAGTTCCGGGTACCAAGTCCTTCTTGGCCAATCCGGAGCCATGAGTATAGTTCTTACTCCTCTACGTCTTATAATTCTCAGCACCTTAGGTATGAGAAGCAGAGGAGGGAACACATACACCGACTGGTACACCCACGGTGTTACCAGAACGTCCACATCTATTGCCTGAGGGTCCCTTGACCTGGCGCAATACCTGTCCCGTTTTTTGTTCAGACGGGACGCCATCATGTCCACCTTTGGTATTTCCCAACGGTTTACAATCATGTGGAAAAAACTTCTCAATGAAGTTTCCACTCTCCCGGGTGGAGGTCGTGCTGAGGAAGTCTGCTTCCCAGTTTCCATTCCCGGGATGAAAAACTGCTGACAGTGTTATCACATGATTTTCCGCCCAGCGAAAAGTCCTTGCAGTTTCTGCCATTGCCCTCCTGCTTCTTGTGTCGCCCTGTCTGTTTACGTGGGCGACTGCCGTGATGTTTTTCCCACTGGATCAATACCGGCTGACCTTGAAGCAGAGGTCTTGCTAAGCTTAGAGCATTATAAATTTACCCTTAGCTCCAGTATATTTATGTGGAGAAAAGTCTCCATACTTGATCACACTCCCTGGAAATTTTTCCCTTGTTTGACTGCTCCCCAGCCTCTCAGGCTGGGCTCCGTGGTTACCAGCATCCAATCCTGAATGCCGAATCTGCGGCCCTCTAGAAGATGAGCACTCTATAACCACCACAGGAGAGACACCCTTGTCCTTGGATATTGGGTTATCCGCTGATGCATCTGAAGATGCGATCCGGACCATTTGTCCAGCAGATCCCACTGAAAAGTTCTTACGTGAAATCTGCCGAATGGAATTGCTTCGTAGGAAGCCACCATTTTTACCAGGACCCTTGTGCAATGATGCACTGTTTTTAGGAGGTTCCTGACTTGCTCGGATAACTCCCTGGCTTTCTCTTCCGGGAGAAACACCTTTTTCTGGACTGTGTCCAGAATCATCCCTAGGCACAGCAGACGTGTCGTCGGGATCAGCTGCGATTTTGGAATATTTAGAATCCACCCGTGCTGATTGTAGCAGTATCCGAGATAGTGCTACTCCGACCTCCAACTGTTCCCTGGACTATGCCCCTATCAGGAGATCGTCCAAGTAAGGGATAATTAAGACGCCTTTTCTTCGAAGAAGAATCATCAATTCGGCCATTACCTTGGTAAAGACCCCGGGGTGCCGTGGACAATCCAAACGGCAGCGTCTGAAACTGATAGTGACAGTTCTGCACCACGAACCTGAGGTACCCTTAGTGAGAAGGGCAAATTTGGGACATAGAGGTAAGCATCCCTGATGTCCCGGGACACTATATAGTCCCCTTCTTCCTGGTTCGTTATCACTGCTCTGAGTGACTTCATCTTAATTTGAACCTTTGTAAGTGTTCAAAAAAAAATTTTTTAGAATAAGTCTCACCTAGCCTTCTGGCTTCAGTACCACAATATAGTGTGGAATAATACCCCTTTTCTGTAGTAGGAGGGGTAATTTAATTGTCACCTGCTGGGAACACAGCTTGTGAATTTTTTCCCATACTACCTCCTTGTCGGAGGGAGACTTGGTAAAGCAGACTTCAGGAGCCTGCGAAGGGGAAACGTCTCGACATTCCCATCTGTACCCCCGGGATACTACATGTAGGATCCAGGGGTCCTGTACGGTCTCAGCGCCATGCTGAGAACTTGTCAGACGCGGTGGAACGCTTCTGTTCCTGGGAATAGGCTGCCTGTTGCAGTCTTCTTTCCTTTCCTCTATCCCTGGGCAGATATGATCTTATAGGGACGAGAGGACTGAGGCTGAAAAGACGGTGTCTTTTTCTGCAGAGATGTGACTTAGGGTAAAAAACGGTGGATTTTCCAGCAGTTGCCGTGACCACCAGGTCCGATGGACCGACCCCAAACAAGTCCTCTTCCTTTATACGGCCATACTGTGCCGTTTGGAATCTGCATCACCTGACCACTGTCGTGTCCATAACATCTTCTGGCAGTTATGGACATCGCGTTTATTCATGATGCCAGAGTGCAAATATCCCTCTGTGCATCTCGCATATATAGAAATGCTCTATAGTCAATAAAATACTGTCCCTGTCAAGGGTATCAATATTTTTAGTCAGGGAATCCGACCAAGCCACCCTAGCTCTGCACATCCAGGCTGAGGCGATCGCTGGCCGCAGTATAACACCAGTATGTGTGTATATACTTTTTATTATATTTTCCAGCCTTGTCAGCTGGTCCTTGAGGACGGCCCTATCTATAGACGGTACCGCCACTTGTTTTGATAAGCGTGTGAGCGCCTTATCCACCTTAAGGGGTGTTTCCCAACGCGCCCTAACTTCTGGCGGGAAAGGGTATACCGCCCATAATTTTCTATCGGGGGGAACCCACGCATCATCACACACTTTATTTAATTTATCTGATTCAGGAAAAACTATGGTAGTTTTTTCACATCCCACATAATACCCTCTTTTGTGGTACTTGTAGTATCAGAAATACGTAACACCTCCTTCATTGCCTTTAACGTGTGGCCCTAATAAGGAATACGTTTGTTTATTCACCGTCGACACTGGATTCAGTGTCCCTGTCTGTGTCTGTGTCGACCGACTAAAGTAAACGGGCGTTTTAAAAACCCTTGACGGTGTTTTTGAGACGTCTGGACCGTACTAATTGTTTGTCGGCCGTCTCATGTCGTCAACCGACCTTGCAGCGTGTTGACATTATCACGTAATTTCCTAAATAAGCCATCCATTCCGGTGTCGACTCCCTAGAGAGTGACATCACCATTACAGGCAATTGCTCCGCCTCCTCACCAACATCGTCCTCCTACCTGTCGACACACGTACCGACACACAGCACACACACAGGGAATGCTCTGATAGAGGACAGGACCCACTAGCCCTTTGGAGAGACAGAGGGAGAGTTTGCCAGCACACACCAAAAACGCTATAATTATATAGGGACAACCTTATATAAGTGTTTTCCCTTATAGCATCTTAATATATATATAAGCATATCGCCAAATTAGTGCCCCCCCTCTCTGTTTTAACCCTGTTTCTGTAGTGCAGTGCAGGGGAGAGCCTGGGAGCCTTCCCTCCAGCCTTTCTGTGAGGGAAAATGGCGCTGTGTGCTGAGGAGATAGGCCCCGCCCCTTTTTCGGGCGGCCTCGTCTCCCGCTCTTAACGGATTCTGGCAGGGGTTAAATATCTCCATATAGCCTCCGGAGGCTATATGTGAGGTATTTTTAGCCAAAATAGGTATTCATTTGCCTCCCAGGGCGCCCCCCTCCCAGCGCCCTGCACCCTCAGTGACTGCCGTGTGAAGTGTGCTGAGAGGAAAATGGCGCACAGCTGCAGTGCTGTGCGCTACCTTTAGAAGACTGAGGAGTCTTCTGCCGCCGATTCTGGACCTCTTCTTACTTCAGCATCTGCAAGGGGGCCGGCGGCAAGGCTCCGGTGACCATCCAGGCTGTACCTGTGATCGTCCCTCTGGAGCTGATGTCCAGTAGCCAAGAAGCCAATCCATCCTGCACGCAGGTGAGTTCACTTCTTCTCCCCTAAGTCCCTCGTTGCAGTGATCCTGTTGCCAGCAGGACTCACTGTAAAATAAAAAACCTAAGCTAAACTTTCCTAAGCAGCTCTTTAGGAGAGCCACCTAGATTGCACCCTTCTCGGCCGGGCACAAAATCTAACTGGCTTGGAGGAGGGTCATAGGGGGAGGAGCCAGTGCACACCACCTGATCCTAAAGCTTTACTTTTTGTGCCCTGTCTCCTGCGGAGCCGCTATTCCCCATGGTCCTTTCAGGAACCCCAGCATCCACTAGGACGATAGAGAAATGTAAAAAGGCACGCCATCTGCCGTAATGTGTAAAAAGGGGCTCTACCTGGTGTAGTGGCGCTACTGTGCAGCGTAATTTGAATAATGGAGACTACTAGGCACCGTAGTATGAATTGGCATTATTTTGTGGCCACGCCCCTTCCCCATGAAGCCACGCCCCTATACATTGTCCGCGCGTCTTCGGTGCACACTGCTCCTGTCTTGTATAAGGGGGGTGGGGCGCCAATGCCGTTTCTTGCACACAGCGCTAAAATACCTAGTTACGGCACTGAGCCTATGCATAACAGCTAAGGAAAGCTTACCTTCACTGCGCAAGTACTCCACCATGCTCCACACCACTGCTGGCACTCCATCCATCATCAGGCCGTCTTTCTCCAGCTCAGCGAGTGGCACACCAAACACCTTCCCGCTGGGTATGGGGGGCTGTTCTTTGCCAGGGTGTGTTGCCACTCCTTTCTTCACCTTCTTCAGCCTCGCAGTTTTGCTTGGCTATAGGGAGTAGAGAGAAGAAGGGACATCATGAGCTGTGGCTACATAAGACTCCGCAGTACTAGCATTCTCTGCCATGGAACCAATAATACAGAACAGGGCAGAGGAACCAGCAGTAACTTTACCATTGTGGATTATAACTTATTGTTACAGTTATAATAATGATGGTAATGTATCAGTGAGGCACCAGGAGGCATGGGCAGTTAGTGACAGTTAGAGTTGTGCGTGAGGAGAAGGGGCAGGAGACAGCTGCTGGCAGGAGGAGGCGCACACTGCAGATGTTACCTCAGTGCCTCATATAGCTGAAAATGAGATGGGGGCTGCATGTGTGATAGAGGCAAAAGTGCTGAAGAACCACAAAGCCCAGCAAGGGGAGATGATGATAATGTGAGAGCCTGTGAGGCTAATGGTGAAACGTGAGTGTTACTACACAACATGCCCACATTATGAGACACTGCTGCCTAGGATTTGTGCAGGGGGAGATATAGGAGATGCACATAATGGTGTAAATATCTCAGGTCCTGTGCTGGGGAGGAACTGGGAGGAGCGTAAATAAATCTCCATTGTTTGTGAATGAGAGACGGTCTGTGCCCATGTTACTGTAACACCCGTGTGTACTGCCAGGGTCGGACTGGCCCACAGGGGTACCAGGGAAACCACCGGTAGGCCCCACTGCCTGAGGGCCCACTCCTTCCTCTAGGGATCAGGTTCCAGACTGTGCACCTGTATTATACATGGTAGATATGTTGCATTACACTGCACTGAACTTTTGTGTATTTCAAGCCTCTGTGGAGGCTGGCCACACCCCCTTTGTAGGCTGGCCACACCCCTAAGTATGGGTCCCTATAACTGCATTCCCCCGGTGGGCCCTTCATGCCCCAGTCCGACACTGTGTACTGCACCCCCTGCCCCATACCACCTATGTGTTCCTATATGAATATTACTATAAGGCCCACGTGAACAGAACACCTCTGGTCACCTATGCCCACTCCCAAGAGCTAACCAGTACTAACATGAGTGAAAGGTGGAGGTGCATCACCCACCCATGGACACCTAATGGTACACCCAGTGATAGGGAGCTACATTTAAAAAGTGTTTTCTTATATTTTATGTTCAATACATGTAAAAAAAACATGTAAAAAACATTGCCCATTCTGCCCAGGAACACGCAATTTTGGGTGAGTTCCGCCCCTTTTGCGGTCTGTGAAAATCCTCTATATGTGCAAAGTACAACAAATAAATATAAAAGCGCACTTACCTTTTTCCATGGTGTCGGGAGGCACATTTTGCAGCAAATGCAGCCCATAGCTGCACACAATTTAGAGATTACCTCTAAATAATAAATTAAAATTTCAGCACTCAAAGTAGAGAGCAGTAAATCAGCTCCTAGTCCTGGAAGCACAAGAGGTTCCCAGGTAGTAGAACCCCTGTGTCACAGAACAGTTATGATGTCATAATAAATGTAGCACAAGTGTGCTGTGATTGGCTAGCAGACATGCTGCATAAATTTGCATAAAAACAGTTTAAAAATGTATTTAGGAAAAATACATCTGTCCTTATTCTCAGGCCTCAAAGGGGAGGGGGTACATTTATAAAAAAAAAAAAAATCTTTGCCTGAGGTTTTCATCTCCAAACCTCTGGATATATTATTCAGTGGTTTGTTTGAGAGGGAATCCGGATTGAAAGTCGACAGTAACTAGGTCGACAATGTCTAGGTCGATCACTATTGGTCGACAGTAACTAGGTCGACAGGGTGTCTAGGTCGACAGGGTCTTTAGGTCGACGTTCTAGGTCGACAGGTCAAAAGGTCGACATGAGTTTTTCACAATTTTTTTTCTTTTTTTGAACCTTTTCATACTTAACGATCCACGTGGACTACGATTGGAACGGTAATCTGTGCCGAGCGAAGCGGTAGTGGAGCGAAGGCACCATGCCCGAAGCATGGCGAGCGAAGCGAGCCATGCGAGGGGACGCGGTGCACTAATTGGAATTCCCGGTCACTCTACGAAGAAAACGACACCAAAATAACATTAAAAACTCATGTCGACCTTTTGACCTGTCGACCTAGAACATGTCGACCTAAAGACCCTGTCGACCTAGACACCCAGTCGTCCTAGTTACTGTCGACCAATAGTGGTCGACCTAGACATTGTCGACCTAGTTACTGTCGACTTTCAATACCACACCTGTTTGAGAGTGTCAAGAAATTGGGGATGTACAACAGGTTTACAATGCCTAAAATCAGCACAAGAGTAGACATAGGCCCTCATTCCGAGTTGTTCGCTCGTTAGTGGTTTTCGCAACGGAGCGATTTGTCGCAAACTGCGCATGCGCAATGTTCGCAGTGCGTCTGCACCAAGTAAATTTGCCAAAAAGTTAGGTATTTTACTCACGGCTTAACGAAGAAATTTCTTCGTTCTGGTGATCGGAGTGTGATTGACAGGAAGTGGGTGTTACTGGGTGGAAACTGTCCGTTTTATGGGTGTGTGCGGAAAAACGCTGGCGTTTCTGGGAAAAATGCGGGAGTGGCTGGAGAAACGGGGGAGTGTCTGGGCGAACGCTGGGTGTGTTTGTGACGTCAAACCAGGAACGAAACTGACTGAACTGATCGCAGTGGCAGGGTAAGTCCCGAGCTACTCAGAAACTGCAAAGAAATTTCTATTCGCAATTATGAAAATCTTTCGTTCGCAATTCTGCAAAGCTAAGATTCACTCCCAGTAGGCGGCGGCTTAGCGTGTGCAATGCTGCTAAAAGCAGCTAGCGAGCGAACAACTCGGAATGAGGGCCATAGAACCTAATTCAGCATGAGTTGTAGTTTTGCAAAAATTTACAAAACTACAACTCTTCCATTAACATGCAGAGGGCCGTCCAGCACAGTGCATGGCCACCCCACACATCGGGTCCCCCCCCCCCCCCCCCCCTGCTAAAATGAGAGCCCTTAGCATTCGCATGTTTAGGGTTGACCCCTGCCGCCACATCCTAGCTGCGGAGGCATTTGCCAGGCAGCCATGTTTTGGGTCACAGCGGCTGCATGTGTACAAGATGTACACATGCATCCGCTGTACAATGTGCAAGAGCAATTCAATATTGCTCCAGTTCTGGGACAGCTGCTCCTGAAAAACTCCTGAAAAACTCATCTTGAAATGTTCTTGTATGTAAAGAGAAATTCTAAGGGGCATAGTAACAAAAATAAAAAAATATTGTTAATTCTCCAAAAACGGCAGTTTTAAGGAGATTGTTGTAATTTGGAGTATTAGAGCCTAACTAAATAAGGAAAAATAAGATTTTAAACCTACCGGTAAATCTTTTTCTCGTAGTCCGTAGAGGATGCTGGGACTCCGTAAGGACCATGGGGGATAGACGGGCTCCGCAGGAGACATGGGCACTTTAAGAAAGACTTTGACTCTGGGTGTGCACTGGCTCCTCCCTCTATGCCCCTCCTCCAGACCTCAGTTAGAGACACTGTGCCCAGAGGAGATGGACAGTACGAGGAAAGGATTTTAGTTAATCCAAGGGCAAGATTCATACAAGCCACACCAATCACACCGTATAACTTGTGTTAAACTAACCAGTTAACAGTATGAAAAACAACATAGTTTCGGTCCAAAACCGATGAAACTATAACATATTATAACCCTTATTTAAGCAATAACTATATACAAGTCTTGCAGAAGTAGTCCGCACTTGGGACGGGCGCCCAGCATCCTCTACGGACTACGAGAAAAAGATTTACCGGTAGGTTTAAGATCTTATTTTCTCTAACGTCCTAGAGGATGCTGGGACTCCGTAAGGACCATGGGGATTATACCAAAGCTCCCAAACAGGCGGGAGAGTGCGGATGACTCTGCAGCACCGATTGAGCAAACATGAGGTCCTCCTCAGCCAGGGTATCAAACTTATAAAACTTTGCAAAGGTGTTTGACCCCGACCAAGTAGCAGCTCGGCACAGCTGTAGTGCCGAGACCCCTCGGGCAGCCGCCCAAGACGAGCCCACCTTCCTAGTGGAATGGGCCTTAACCGATTTTGGTAACGGCAATCCTGCCGTAGAATGCGCTTGCTGGATCGTGTTACAGATCCAGCGAGCAATAGTCTGCTTTGAAGCAGAGCCGCCAACCTTGTTGGCTGCATACAGGACAAACAGTGCTTCTGTTTTTCTGATCCTAGCCGTTCTGGCCACGTAAATTTTCAAAGCCCTGACCACATCAAGGGACTCGGAATCCTCCAAGTCACGAGTAGCCACAGGCACGACAATAGGTTGGTTCATATGAAAGGATGAGACCACCTTAGGTAGGAATTGAGGACGGGTCCGCAACTCCGCTCTATCCATATGGAAAACCAGATAGGGGCTTTTATGTAATAAAGCTGCCAATTCCGAAACTCGCCTAGCCGAAGCCAAGGCTAACAACATGACCACCTTCCAAGTGAGATATTTTAACTCCACCGTTTTGAGTGGTTCAAACCAATGTGACTTAAGGAAACTTAACACCACGTTAAGGTCCCAAGGCGCCACCGGAGGTACAAAAGGAGGCTGAATATGCAGTACTCCCTTTACAAAAGTCTGTACTTCAGGTAGAGAGGCCAATTCTTTTTGAAAGAAAATGGATAAGGCCGAAATCTGAACTTTTATGGAGCCTAATTTTAGGCCCAAATTCACTCCAGTTTGCAGGAAGTGAAGGAGACGACCCAGATGGAATTCCTCCGTAGGAGCATTCCTGGCCTCACACCAAGAAACATATTTTATCCATATTCGGTGATAATGTTTTGATGTCACGTCCTTCCTAGCCTTTATTAGCGTAGGAATGACCTCATCCGAAATACCTTTTTCCGCTAGGATCCGGCGTTCAACCGCCATGCCGTCAAACGCAGCCGCGGTAAGTCTTGGAACAGACAGGGCCCCTGCTGCAGCACGTCCTGTCTTAGAGGAAGAGGCCACGGATCTTCTGTGAGAAATTCCTGTAGATCCGGATACCAAGTCCTTCGTGGCCAATCTGGAACAATGAGGATTGTTCTCATTCTTCTTTGTCTTATTATTCTCAACACCTTGGGCATAAGAAGAAGAGGAGAAAACACATAGGCCAACCGAAACACCCACGGTGTCACCAGGGCGTCCACAGCTATCGCCTGAGGATCTCTTGACCTGGCGCAATACCTTTTTAACTTTGTGTTGAGACGGGACGCCATCATGTCTATCTGGGGCAGTTCCCACCGACCTGCGATCTGCGTGAAGACTTCCTGATGAAGTCCCCACTCTCCCGGATACAGGTCGTGTCTGCTGAGGAAGTCTGCTTCCCAGTTGTCCATTCCCGGAATGAACACTGCTGACAGTGCGCTTACATGATTTTCCGCCCAGCGAAGAATCCTGGTGGCTTCTGCCATTGCCACCCTGCTTCTTGTGCCGCCTTGCCGGTTTACATGAGCTACTGCGGTGACATTGTCCGACTGAATCAGAACTGGTTTGTCGCGAAGTAATGCCTCCGCTTGACGTAGGACGTTGTATATGGCCCTCAACTCCAGGATGTTGATGTGGAGACAAGTCTCCAGACTCGACCAAAGACCTTGGAAATTTCTTCCCTGTGTGACTGCTCCCCAACCTCGGAGACTTGCGTCTGTGGTCACCAGGATCCAGTCCTGAATGCCGAACCTGCGACCCTCTAGGAGGTGAGCACTCTGCAGGCACCACAGGAGAGACACCCTTGCTCTGGGGGACAGGGTGATCCTCTGATGCATTTGTAGATGTGACCCGGACCACTTGTCCAGTAGGTCCCATTGGAAGGTCCTCGCATGGAACCTGCTGAAGGGATTGGCTTCGTACGATGCCACCATTTTCCCCAGGACTCGAGTGCAGTGATGCACTGACACCTGTTTTGGCTTCAATAGGTTCCTGACCAGAGTCATGAGTTCCTGAGCTTTTTCCATTGGAAGAAAAACCTTCTTCTGGTCTGTGTCCAGAATCAAGCCCAAGAAGGTCAGACGCGTCGTAGGAACCAACTGTGACTTCGGGATATTGAGAATCGAGCCGTGTTGCTGTAACACCTTCAAAGACAGAGACACGCTGTCCAGTAACTTCTCCCGAGATCTCGCTTTTATGAGGAGATCGTCCAAGTATGGGATAATTGTGACCCCCTCGCTTGCGCAGGAGCACCATCATTTCCGCCATTACCTTGGTGAAAATCCTCGGGGCCGTTGAAAGCCCAAATGACACCGTCTGAAATTGGTAATGACAATCTTGTACAGCAAATCTCAGGAACGCCTGATGAGGAGGAAATATTGGAACATGAAGGTATGCATCCTTTATGTCCAGGGAAACCATAAAATCCCCCCCTTCCAGGCTGGCGATGACCGCCCTGAGCGATTCCATCTTGAATTTGAATCTTTTCAAGTATAGGTTCAGGGATTTTAAATTCAAAATGGGTCTGACCGAACCGTCCGGTTTCGGAACCACAAACAGGGTTGAGTAATAACCCTTTCCTTGCTGCAGTAGAGGAACCTTGACCATTACCTGTTGAAGATACAATTTTTGTATTGCATTCAACACTAACTCCCTCTCTGAGGGAGCCGCAGGTAGAGCCGATTTGAAAAACCGGCGAGGAGGCACCTCTTCGAATTCCAGCTTGTATCCCTGAGAAACAATTTCTATTGCCAAGGGATCCACCTGTGAATGAACCCAGATGTGCCTGAAAAGTCGAAGACGTGCCCCCACTTGAGCGGACTCCCCCAGGGAAGCCCCAGCGTCATGCGGTGGATTTTGCAGAGGCAGGGGAGGACTTCTGTTCCTGGGAACTAGCTGTGTGCAGCTTTTTCCCTCTGCCTTTACCTCTGGCAAGAAAGGACGATCCTCGTACTCTTTTGCTTTTATTCGAACGAAAGGACTGCATTTGATAATGAGGCGCTTTCTTAGGCTGTGAGGGAACATAAGGCAAAAAATTTGATTTACTTGCCATAGCTGTGGAGACGAGGTCCGAGAGGCCTTCTCCAAATAACTCCTCACCTTTGTAAGGCAAAGACTCCATATGCCTCTTTGAGTCGGCATCACCCGTTCACTGTCGGGTCCATAAGACTTGCCTAGCAGAAACAGACATAGCGTTTATTCTGGAACTGAGCAAACAAATGTCTCTTTGAGCATCCCTCATATATAACGCAGCATCTTTTATATGCCCTAGGGTCATTAAAATGGTATCCTTATCTAGGGTCTCAATTTCTGTAGATAAGGAGTCTGTCCATGCTGCGACAGCACTACAAACCCAGGCCAACGCCATTGCCGGTCTAAGAATTGTACCTGAATGTGTGTAAATGGACTTCATGGTAACCTCCTGTTACCTGTTACCTGTTAAGGATCAGCAGCATCCTTGAGGGTAGCCGTATCTTGGCATGGCAGCGCTATCTTCTTTGATAAACGTGTTAAAGCCTTGTCCACCTTAGGAGAAGACTCCCATCGTATCCTATCCGTTTGCGGGAAAGGATACGCCATAAGAATCCTTTTGGGAATCTGCAGCCTCTTGTCTGGAGATTCCCAAATCTTTTCGCACAGCTCGCTCAGCTCATACGAGGATGGAAAAGTGACCTCAGGCTTTTTCTCTTTATACATGTGTACCCTCTTGTCAGGGACAGGGGGTTCCTCTGTTATATGTAAAACATCTTTTATTGCAATAATTATATATCGAATGCCCTTAGCCACTTTTGGCTGTAATTTTGCCTCCTCATAGTCGACACTGGAGTCTGAATCAGTGTCGGTATCTGTGTCCATTATTTGGGACAATGTGTGCTTCTGAGACCCGGAAGGTCCCGGTGACACAGGGACAGGCATGGTCTGACTACCTGACTGTTCCCTAGCCTCAGCCTTGTCTAATCTCTTGTGTAATAAATTTACACTAGCACTCAAGACATTCCACATCTCCATCCAGTCCGGTGTCGGCACTGCCGACAGAGATCTGACATTCATACACTCCCCCTCCTCCTTAGGTGAGCCTTCCACGTCATACATGTCGACACACGCGTACCGACACACCCCACACACACAGGGAAGCTCTTATCTGAAGACAGTTCCCCACCAGGCCCTTTGGAGAGACAGAGAGAGAGTATGCCAGCACACACCCCAGCGCTATATAACCCAGGCAAAACACAGAATGTTTCCCCAGTAGCGCTGAAATAACACGTTTTTCGCCAAATGATGTGCCCCCCCTCTTGAAAAACCCAATGTCACCTCAGTAAGCAGGGGAGAGTCCGGGGAGCTTCCTCTCAGCGCTGTGCTGTGGAGAAAAATGGCGCTGGTGAGTGCTGAGGGAGAAGCCCCGCCCCCTCGGCGGCGGGCTTCTGTCTCGCTCAAATTATTCAAAAACATGGTGGGGGCTCTTTATATACATGTACAGTGCCCAGCTGTACATGTATATATGTGTTTATGCCATAATAGAGGTTTATATTGCTGCCCAGGTCGCCCCCCCCTGCGCCCTGCATCCTTACAGTGACCGGAGTGTGTGAGGTGTATGGGAGCAATGGCGCACAGTTGCAGTGCTGTGCGTTACCTCAGTGAAGATCACGAAGTCTTCTGCCGCCTTTGAAGCCTTCTTACTTCTCATACTCACCCGGCTTCTATCTTCTGGCTCTTCGAGGAGGACCTGTGTTCCGACTCCCTCTGGAGCTCATGGTGTCCAGTAGCCTAAGAAACAGGACCTTGAAACTCAGAGAAGTAGGGCTGTTTCTCTCTCCTCAGTCCCACGATGCAGGGAGTCAGTTGCCAGCAGTGCTCCCTGAAAATAAAAAACCTAATTAAAATACTTTCTTAGCAGGAAACTCAGGAGAGCTCCCTGCAGTGCACCCATCTCCTCTGGGCACAGTATCAAACTGAGGTCTGGAGGAAGGGCATAGAGGGAGGAGCCAGTGCACACCCAGAGTCAAAGTCTTTCTTAAAGTGCCCATGTCTCCTGCGGAGCCCGTCTATCCCCCATGGTCCTTACGGAGTCCCAGCATCCTCTAGGACGTTAGAGAAACAATGATTACCAGTACAAGACAACATAGGCCAAATACATGGTATACAAACATTTCTGCCTCAGGGGACAGGACACTGACATAATCATCAGGGTGGCAGAAACCGAGAGTCAGGTGTCATTGTAGGGAGTATGGAGTAGAAAATAGTCTGAAGGTGTATACACACGGTGCAATGTATGCTTACTATATAGTCAAAATTGTAAGAAAAGTTTGAACATATTGCACAGTGTTGGGATACCGATGCGCGCTCCTGCAGGGTCAGTATCGCTACAAAAAATAGACCGTGCAGGCAAGGCAATTTTGACTATATTGTGTACAATCTAGTTTTTGGTATAGTCAAAATTGGTGGTTCTGGGATCCGGGGAGTTCAAGGTAAATCGCTAGTTAAGAGTGGCACAAAATCTAACTGTGTGTGTGCACCTTGAGAAAGGGAAAAGCACACGAGGGGAGAGGGTCCTGCTTGTGAGAGCTTACATTCTGAATCGGAGTGGTGGGCAGACAGACAGGGGTGACACAGATGGGGTAGAAGTGCGCCATGTAGCAGAGAGCTAGGATGAGAGATGGGGTAGAAGTGAGCCATGTAGCAGAGAGCTAGGATGAAAGATGGGATAGAAGTGAGCATGTAGCAGAGAGCTAGGATAAGAGATGGGGTAGAAGTGAGCATGTAGCAGAGGGTTAGGATAAGAGATGGGACAGAAGTGAGCCATGTAGCAGAGAGCTAGGATAAGAGATGGGGTAGAAGTGAGCCATGTAGCAGAGGGTTAGGATGAGAGATGGGGTAGAAGTGAGCCATGTAGCAGAGAGCTAGGATAAGAGATGGGGTAGAAGTGAACATGTAGCAGAGGGTTAGGATAAGAGATGGGGTAGAAGTGAGCATGTAGCAGAGAGCTAGGATAAGAGATGGGGTAGAAGTGAGCATGTAGCAGAGGGTTAGGATAAGAGATGGGGTAGAAGTGAGCCATGTAGCAGAGAGCTAGGATGAGAGATGGGGTAGAAGTGAGCATGTAGCAGAGGGTTAGGATAAGAGATGGGATAGAAGTGAGCATGTAGCAGAGAGCTAGGATGAGAGATGGGATAGAAGTGAGCATGTAGCAGAGGGTTAGGATGGCAGGAGTTGATGAAGAAGTGGGTCGTGAGAGCACATTTAAAGATTTGTAGAGAGGTGGAGAGTCTGATAGGGAGAGGTAGAGAATTCCAGAGATAGGGAGCAGCACGTAAAAATCATGAAGGCAGGAATGGGAGGAAGTAATCAGTTGGCAGGAAAGGCGGCATGCATTTATGGAGCAAAGAGGGCGGCTGGGAGTGTAAAGGGAGATAAGGTCAGATCAGCAGCAAAGGAAGGATTTACTGGGGGGTTGTCTATAAATATATATATCAGTGGCATCCGGTGGGGTGAAGCAGGTGAGGCAGAGCCTTTCCTGTTATACAAACGTTTAAACCAGAGTTTTGACTATATACAGTATATGAAAAATACAAAGAAAATATTATAAATAACTTCTTTGTATTATTTTAATGATTTTTATAGTCAAAACTCATGTCCTCACCCTCCTACCTTTTACACACATCTCTGATCAAATCTCACCAAATATACAGCAGTATATACTGCTGCACCTCTGTATAATGCCCACATGAACCCTTTGGCTCATAAATTGTGTGTAAATCCGGCTCTGGTACTAGCAAGTGCCTTCTGAGCCATTTACCTCACCGCACGTCCCTGATATAATAAGATTTTAAACCTACCGGTAAATCTTTTTCTCGTAGTCCGTAGAGGATGCTGGGGACTCCGTAAGGACCATGGGGATAGACGGGCTCCGCAGGAGACATGGGCACTTTAAGAAAGACTTTAGGTATGGGTGTGCACTGGCTCCTCCCTCTATGCCCCTCCTCCAGACCTCAGTTAGATAAACTGTGCCCAGAGGAGACGGACAGTACGAGGAAAGGATTTTTGTTAATCCAAGGGCAAGATTCATACCAGCCACACCAATCACACCGTATAACTTGTGATATACTAACCAGTTAACAGTATGAAAACAACATAGCATCAGTTCAAGACCGATGAAAACTATAACATAACCCTTATGTAAGCAAAACTATATATACGAGTCTTGCAGAAGTAGTCCGCACTTGGGACGGGCGCCCAGCATCCTCTACGGACTACGAGAAAAAGATTTACCGGTAGGTTTAAAATCGTATTTTCTCTTACATCCTAGAGGATGCTGGGGACTCCGTAAGGACCATGGGGATTATACCAAAGCTCCCAAACGGGCGGGAGAGTGCGGATGACTCTGCAGCACCGATTGAGCAAACAGGAGGTCCTCCTCAGCCAGGGTATCAAACTTATAGAACTTTGCAAAGGTGTTTGAACCCGACCAAGTAGCAGCTCGGCATAGTTGTAGTGCCGAGACCCCTCGGGCAGCCGCCCAAGACGAGCCCACCTTCCAAGTGGAATGGGCCTTAACAGATTTTGGTAACGGCATTCCAGCCGTAGAATGCGCCTGCTGAATCGTGTTACAGATCCAGCAAGCAATAGTCTGCTTTGAAGCAGGGGCGCCAACCTTGTTGGCCGCATATAGGACAAACAGTGCTTCTGTTTTTCTGACTCTAGCGTTCTGGCCACGTAAATTTTCAAAGCCCTGACTACATCAAGGGACTCGGAATCCTCCAAGTCTCGCGTAGCCACAGGCACCACAATAGGTTGGTTCATATGAAAAGATGACACCACCTTAGGCAAGAATTGAGGACGGGTCCGCAATTCCGCTCTATCCATATGGAAAACCAGATAGGGGCTTTTATGAGACAAAGCCGCCAATTCCGACACTCGCCTAGCCGAAGCCAAGGCTAATAACATGACCCACTTCCCAAGTGAGATATTTTAACTCCACCGTTTGAAGTGGTTCAAACCAGTGCGACTTAAGGAAACTCAACACCACGTTAAGGTCCCAAGGCGCCACCGGAGGTATAAAAGGAGGCTGAATATGCAGCACTCCCTTCACAAAAGTCTGTACTTCTGGGAAAGAAGGCAATTCTTTTTGAAAGAAAATGGATAAGGCCGAAATCTGAACCTTAATGGAGCCTAATTTTAGGCCCCAATTTACTCCAGTCTGTAGGAAGTGAAGGAAACGGCCCAGATGGAATTCTTCCATAGGAGCATTCCTGGCCTCACACCAAGAAACATTTTTTCGCTATATATGGTGATAATGTTTAGCTGTCACGTCCTTCCTAGCCTTATCAGTGTAGGAATGACCTCATCCGGAATGCCTTTTTCCGCTAGGATCCTGCGTTCAACCGCCATGCCGTCAAACGCAGCCGCAGTAAGTCTTGGAACAGACAGGGCCCCTGTTGCAAGAGGTCCTGTCATAGAGGAAGAGGCCACGGATCTTCTGTGAGCATTTCCAGCAGATCCGGATACCAGGTCCTTCGTGGCCAATCTGGAACAATGAGAATTGTTCTCACTCCTCTTTTTCTTATTATTCTCAACACCTTGGGTATGAGAGGAAGAGGAGGAAACACATAGACCGACTGGAACACCAACGGTGTCACTAGGGCGTCTACAGCTACCGCCCGAGGGTCTTTTGATCTGGCGCAATACCTCTGTAGCTTTTTGTTGAGGCGGGATGCCATCATGTCTATCTGGGGCAGTCCCCACTGACTTGCAATCTGTGCGAAGACTTCCTGATGAAGTCCCCACTCTCCTGGATGCAGGTCGTGTCTGCTGAGGAAGTCTGCTTCCCAGTTGTCCACTCCCGGAATGAACACTGCTGACAGTGCGCTTACATGATTTTCCGCCCAGCAAAGAATCCTGGCGGCTTCCGCCATTGCCACTCTGCTCCTTGTGCCGCATTGGTGGTTTACATGAGCCACTGCGGTGATGTTGTCTGACTGGATCAGAACTGGTTGGTCGCGAAGTAAGGTCTCCGCTTGACGTAGGGCGTTGTATATGGCTCTCAGTTCCAGGATGTTGATGTGAAGACAAGTCTCTTGACTTGACCAAAGACCTTGGAAGTTTCTTCCCTGTGTGACTGCTCCCCAACCTCGGAGGCTCGCGTCCGTGGTCACCAGGATCCAGTCCTGAATGCCGAACCTGTGGCCTTCTAGAAGGTGAGCACTCTGCAGCCACCACAGGAGAGATACCCTGGCTCTGGGGGATAGGGTGATCAACTGATGAATTTGTAGATGTGACCCGGACAACTTGTCCAGTAGGTCCCACTGGAAAGTCCTCGCATGGAACCTGCCGAAGGGAATGGCTTCGTATGATACCACCATCTTTCCCAGGACTCGAGTGCAGTGATGCACTGACACCTGTTTTGGTTTCAATAGGTTCCTGACCAGAGTCATGAGTTCCTGAGTTTTTTCTATCGGAAGATAAACTCTTTTCTGATCTGTATCCAGAATCATGCCCAAGAAGGTCAGACGAGTCGTAGGAACCAACTGCGACTTCGGGATATTGAGAATCCAGCCGTGTTGCTGTAACACCTTCAGTGAAAGTGAGATGCTGTTCAGCAATTGCTCTCTTGATCTCGCTTTTATGAGGAGATCGTCCAAGTACGGGATAATTGTGACACCTTGCTTGCGCAGGAGCACCATCATTTCCGCCATCACCTTGGTGAAAATCCTCGGGCCGTGGAAAGCCCAAACGGCAACGTCTGAAATTGGTAATGACAATCCTGTACCGCAAATCTCAGGTACGCCTGATGAGGTGGATAAATGGGAACATGAAGGTATTCATCCTTTATGTCCAGAGATACCATAAAATCCCCCCCTTCCAGGCTGGTGATGACCGCTCTTAGCGATTCCATCTTGAACTTGAACCTTTTCAAGTATAGGTTCAGGGATTTAAAATTTAAAATGGGTCTGACCGAACCGTCCGGTTTCGGGACTACAAACAGGGTTGAGTAATATCCCCTCCCTTGTTGAAGCAAGGGAACCTTGACCACCACCTGTTGAAGATACAATTTGTGAATTGCATTTAACACTATCTCCCTTTCCGGGGGAGAAGCTGGTAGGGCCGATTTGAAAAACCGGCGAGGAGGCACCTCTTCGAATTCCAGCTTGTAACCCTGGGAAACAATTTCTATTGCCCAGGGATCCACCTGTGAGTGAACCCAGATGTGGCTGAAAACTCGAAGACGTGCCCCCACTGGGGCGGACTCCTGCAGCGGAGCCCCAGCGTCATTCGGTGGATTTTGTAGAGGCCGGGGAGGACTTCTGTTCCTGGGAACTAGCTGTGTTGTGCAGCTTTTTTCCTCTGCCCTTACCTCTGGCAAGAAAGTACGCACCTCGTACTTTCTTGTTTCTTTGTGATCGAAAGGACTGCATTTGATAATGTGGCGCTTTCTTAGGCTGTGAGGGAATATAAGGCAAAAAATTTGATTTACCAGCTGTAGCTGTGGAGACCAGGTCCGAGAGACCTTCCCCAATCAATTCCTCGCCCTTGTAAGGTAAAACCTCCATATGCCTCTTTGAGTCGGCATCACCTGTCCATTGCCGGGTCCATAGGACTCGTCTAGCAGAAATCGACATAGCGTTGATTCTAGAACCCAGTAGACTAATGTCTCTTTGAGCATCTCTCATATATAAGACAGCATCTTTTATATGCCCTAGGGTCAATAAAATGGTATCCTTATCTAGGGTCTCAATTTCCGCTGATAAGGTATCTGTCCATGCTGCTACAGCGCTACAAACCCAGGCCGACGCAATCGCCGGTCTGAGTAAGGTACCAGAATGTGTGTAAATGGACTTCAAGGTAACTTCCTGCTTGCGGTCAGCAGGATCCCTGAGGGCAGCCGTATCTTGGGATGGCAGCGCTACCTTTTTGGATAAGCGTGTCAATGCTTTGTCCACCCTAGGGGAGGATTCCCACTGTATCCTGTCCGTTGGCGGGAAAAGATACGCCATAAGAATCCTTTTGGGAATCTGCAGTTTTTTGTCTGGAGATACCCAAGCTTTTTCACATAATTCGTTCAACTCATGTGAGGGGGGAAAGGTTACCTCAGGTTTCTTTCCCTTATACATGTGTACCCTCGTGTCAGGGACAGGGGGTTCCTCTGTGATATGCAAAACATCTTTTATTGCAATAATCATATATCGAATACATTTAGCCAATTTTGACTGTAACTTTGCATCATCGTAGTCGACACTGGAGTCAGAATCCGTGTCGGTATCTGTGTCTACTATTTGGGATAGTGGGCGCTTTTGAGACCCCGAAGGTCCCTGCGACATAGGGACAGACATGGGTTGACTCCCTGGCTGTTCCCTAGCTTCAGCTTTGTCTAATCTTTTGTGCAATAAATTTACATTAGCACTTAAAACATTCCACATATCCATCCAGTCAGGTGTCGGCGTTGTTGACGGAGACACCACATTCATTTTCTCCTCCCCCTCCCCCTGAAAGCCTTCTACCTCAGACATGTCGACACATGCGTACCGACACACCACACACTCAGGGAATCCTCTTATCTGAAGACAGTTCCCCCACAAGGCCCTTTGGAGAGACAGAGAGAGAGTATGCCAGCACACACCCAGCGCTATATGACCCAGGAAAAAACACTATATAAATATATATTTACCCAGTAGCGTTTGTTTGTCTGTCCCGCTCAAATATACTAAAAACTGGCGGGGGCTCTTTATATATACAGTGCCCAGCTGTATATATATATATATTTTTGCCAGAGAATGGTTTATATGCTGCCCAGGGCGCCCCGCCTGCGCCCTGCACCCTTACAGTGACTGCCGTGTGTGAGGTGTATGGGAGCAATGGCGCACAGCTTCACCGCTGTGCGTTACCTCAGTGAAGATCATGAAGTCTTCTGCCGCCTCTGAAGTCTTCTTTTCTTCTCATACTCACCCGGCTTCTACCTTCCGGCTCTGTGAGGAGGACGGCGGCGCGGCTCTGGGACGGACGGCGAGGGTGAGACCTGCGTACCGATCCCTCTGGAGCTAATGGTGTCCAGTAGCCTAAGAAGCAGAGCCTTGAAACTCACAGAAGTAGGTCTGCTTCTCTCTCCTCAGTCCCTCGATGCAGGGAGTCTGTTGCCAGCAGGCTCCCTGAAAATAAAAAACCTAACAAATATACTTTCTGACAGGAAACTCAGGAGAGCTCCCTGTAATGCACCCAGTCTCCTCTGGGCACAGTAGTAAACTGAGGTCTGGAGGAGGGGCATAGAGGGAGGAGCCAGTGCACACCCATACCTGATGTCTTTCTTAAAGTGCCCATGTCTCCTGCGGAGCCCGTCTATCCCCATGGTCCTTACGGAGTCACCAGCATCCTCTAGGATGTAAGAGAAATATATATATATATATATATATATATATATATATCGCAACAGACAGTGGCACTCTACAGCTTGTCCACAAATGCAAAAGGACTCATCCATTTTATCAACATATCTGGTTTATTACAAACACGTCATCAGGATACTGAAAACCGAAATATTCCAAAACAACAGAATACAGTATTTTGGCCCTGTAGTCATAGGCGTGCGTAGCACATTTTATTAGGGGGTGCACTTTTGGAGGGGTGTGTCTAGCACCGCCTTTTGGTCGTGTCTAGTACCATCTATTGACGGTCAACGCAATATAAAATATCCACCTTTGTACCAATCCTAATAATGCAGATGCATTGTCAGATGATGTGGTGTGAACCAAACAAACACCCCTGATGGCACTCACTGCAATGACAGTGCTCCTCCTCAGCCTGGTCTGGCTCCCCCTCTCTTTCCCCTGCAAGTTGACACTGACAGTCATACACTAGTACTGCTGCTGCTGGAAAAACGCGTTACGTGTCAATGCTGCTGCCGACCGCCTGCCAGTATTGAATTTGTCTTCCTAAAAGGAACGCTGGCTGCATGCTGCTCCTGGCATAGAATAAAAGGAGAGAGGTGGGCGTGTGACGGGTGGGCGTGCGAGCAGCATTATGTCATCACGTCACATCACACTGTTTTTGTACACTGAGGTGGAGCCGGGAGTTTGAAAGCCGGTGGCAGTGGCACCCATGATTAACCCAGGCGTCCAGTCAGTAATACAACCAGACAGGGTGCAATGCAGAGGGGACAGTAATCAGCCTGCTCATCGATCGCTGCATCAGGCATGTGAGATCGGATTGTCGGATATTAGGGGGTGCCTGTGCGCACCAGGCACCCCCCCTGCGCACGCCTATGCCTGTAGTGATGTCATAAAGCGGCCGGCAACATGACGTCACTGGAGTCCGTGGCCAATCACAGACAGGCCTCACTTTCGCTGCGGCCAGGACCCACCGCAGACATAAAGAAAGGGTTGGGAAGGCTACTAGTAAGTCTTACCAAAAGAAGGCTTTCTGTGTGGTGCACTCTTTTTGTAATATGAAGTTAAATTAAAATATAACTTAATAATTAACCTTGAAAAAGAATACAAAGACAAACATAGTCTGCCCTGACAAAAAAAATAGGCTTGTTTAAAATAATATTATGGTGCACCTCCAACCACCTCCTGCCAATGCATGTATTTGAACATAAAAATAAACACTACTTTATAGGTTGGTTATAAACTATATTACTTCAAATTTCCCTTATCTTCTGTGCATTTCCAAAAAGGCTCATGGGCCCACGGCCCCCCTTCCCCGCCGCAGACATGCCAGACCTCCTGGCTGATATGTTGGACCCACCATGGACCCCTCTCGACCCACCGTGGACCCCTGAACCCCAATGCCAATGCACTGTGGACCCCCTGAATCCCCCCACGATGCACCAGCCCTACCGTGGACCCCCGGGACCACCCCACCGACAATCTGGACCCGCGGGAACCATCCGGATAGCATGTTTTCTGCTGTTACCCAGAAAACCCCCATATCCGGAATGCTCCTGGTACTGAGCATTCTGGATATGGGATACTCAACCAATATATAGATATATACATATACATATGAAAAAATACACACACAGACTGCATACACACTGCACAAACAAACATACATAAAACACCACTCACAAACTGTACATTTAAATAAATGCACATATAACCAGGGCTGCCACGGCACAGTGAGGACAGTGAGTATGGCGTTGCTCCCTGCAGCGGTAGCATCGCAGCTTTCCCTGAGATGGAGACACAGCTGTCTCCGTTATCTCCGCAAGGGGAAGGGAAGCCAATGAAGCAGTGGCGTAAGTTCATCCCAGTCGCCCGGAGGCATGATAAATGTTGGTGCCCCCCTACATATACACACACATACCATATGTAACTATCCGGCACTCAGGGTGAACACTAGTAGCGTGCTCAGGTACCTTTCCCAATACAGGTTGAGTATCCCTTATCCAAAATGCTTGGGACCGGAAGAATTCTGGATATCGGATTTTTCCGTATTTTGGAATAATTGCATACCATAATGAGATATTATGGTGATGGGACCTAAGTCTAAGCACAGAATGCATTTATGTTTCATATACACCTTATACACACAGCCTGAAGGTAATTTTAGCCAATATTTTTAATAACTTTGTGCATTAAACAAAGTGTGTGTACATTCACACAATTCATTTATGTTTCATATACAGCTTATACACACAGCCTGAAGTTCATTTAATACAATATTTTTAATAACTTTGTGTATTAAACAAAGTTTGTGTACATTGAGCCATCAGAAAACAAAGGTTTCACTATCTCAGTCTCACTCAAAAAATTCAGTATTTCGGAATATTCCGTATTTCGGAATATTTGGATATGGGATACTCAACCTGTAGTAATATAGATACACATACAAAGTGGACGCACTCCAAGTCAGTCATTACAATAAAAACAGATACTAGCATACCTTTATAGTACACCTACAGTGCTCCCTCGCCTGCCAGCAGGTCTCGATGGAGATGCTTTGGCGCAGCGGTGTGCCGATATATATAGAAAACACACAAACACCTCATTCACTTAAAAGCACACACACGCCTCTTTCACTTAAACATACACACACGCCGCTTTCACTTTAACACACAAACGCCTTTCACTTAAACACACACATGCCTCTTTCACTTAAAAACACACACATGCCTCTCACTTACACATGCCTTTTTCACTCACACACACACACATGTCTCCTTCACTTAAAAACACACACACGCCGCTTTCACTTAAAGACACACACGCCTCTCTCACACAGACACACACACATGCCTCACACACACACATGCCTCTCACTTACACACACGCATGCCTCTCAAACACATGCCTCTCACTTATACACACACGCCTCTCATACACACACACACACACACACACACCTGACTTACACACACACACACACACACACACACACACACACCTCTCACTTACACACACATACACACACACACATACACACACACACACACATGCCTTTCACTTACACACACATGCCTCTCACTTACACACACACACACACATGCCTCTCACACATGCTTCTGACTTACACACACACATGCCTCTTTTACTTGAACACACAACTTTCCTTAAACACACACACACACACACACACACACACACACACACACACACACACACACACCTACCTCACTTAAAACATGCACACACAAAACACAGTGCTTCCAACATTTACCAAACCCCCCCAGCACACCCAACTACACCTTCCCCCCCCAGTGCAGCTTGAGGCAAGTGCTGTCAGTGCCTACCTTTGGATATCATCAGCCTGATGGAGGAACATAGAGCTTCACTTGGCTAGCTTGCTTAAATAGAAGGGCCCGGGAGAAGCTCCGCTCTGGAGCTCACCCTAGCTGCAGCCAGTGACAGCTCTCTGTATATTCAGGAGGCAGCTTCCGTGTCATGGACACAGCTCCTCCGTCTGCAAGAATGATTAAAAAAAAAATTTGCAGCGAGCAATCGTCAGCGGGAGACAGTGGAGGAGAAGTGCCCCCTTGAGGTCAGGAGCCCGGCGGCAGCCGACTCCACTGCCTCCCACAGTTCCGCCACTGCAATGAAGGGCTTGTAAGAGAGGGGAAGTGGACGTAGAATTCTTGGAGAGGAAGATGAGCCGGGCAACAGCATTGAGGATAGATTGGAGAGAGAGAGAGAGGCATTTGTCAGGGAGGCCAGTTAGGAGAAGATTACAATAGTCTAATCTGGAGATGATTGGTGAGTGGATGAGAGTCTTATACCCCTTTCAGACTGCCAGCTTGTAACCTGGGTTATTGCTATTGCACATAAGCACGCATAACCCGAGTTGCTGTGCGGTCTGAAAGGACCCAGGGAAAAACAGGATTTTAATACCTACCGGTAAATCCTTTTCTCCTAGTCCGTAGAGGATGCTGGGGTCCACTTCATGACCATGTGGTATAGACGGTTCCACAGGAGCCATGGGCACTTTAAGACTTTTCAATGGTGTGAACTGGCTCCTCCCTCTATGCGCCTCCTCCAGACCTCAGTTATAGGAACTGTGCCCAGGGAGATGGACATTTCGAGAAAAGGATTTACTTTAATACCAATGGTGAGACACATACCAGCTCACACCTCAACCATGCCGCACAACATGGCATTCAACATAACACACGCCAACAGGCATGAACCAATTACAGCAACATGCTGAAAACTAATAAAACACAACATGTGTAACTCTAATAAACAAAACTATAGGTAAAGTACGCACTGGGACGGGCGCCCAGCATCCTCTACGGACTAGGAGAAAAGGATTTACAGGTAGGTATTAAAATCCTGTTTTCTCATACGTCCTAGAGGATGCTGGGGTCCACTTCATGACCATGGGGTTTATACCAATGCTCCAGTACGGGCAGGAGAGTGCGGATGACCCTGCAGCACCGATTGACCAAACTTGAGGTCCTCATCGGCCAAGATGTCAAACTTGTAGAACTTTGCAAATGTGTTTGACCCTGACCAAGTAGCTGCTCGGCAAAGTTGTAATGCCGAGACCCCCCAGGCAGCAGCCCAGGATGAGCCCGCCTTCCTAGTAGAATGGGCCTTCACCGACATCGCTAACGTCAATCCAGCCGTAGAATGAGCGTGCTGAATCGTACCTCTGATCCAGCGCGCAATAGTCTGCTTGGAAGCAGGACACCCAATCTTGTTGGGAGCATACAGAACAAACAGAGCCTCTGTTTTCCGTATCCGAGCTGTTCTAGCTACATAAATCTTCAAAGCCCTAACCACATCCAGAGACTTTGACCACTGGCACCACAATAGGTTGGTTTATGAGGAAAGACGAAACCACCTTTGGAATAAAATGTTGGCGAGTTCTCAACTCTGCCCTATCTTCATGGAAGATCAGGTAAGGGCTCTTGTGAGACAAGGCCCCCAACTCCGACACCCGCCTTGCGGATGCCAAGGCCAAAAGCATCACCACTTTCCAAGTGAGAAACTTCAACTCTATCTCCTGTAGAGGTTCAAACCAATGGAACTGCAACACCACATTAAGGTCCCATGGTGTCACTGGAGGCACAAATGGAGGCTGGATGTGCAGAACCCCTTTCACAAAGGTCTGAACTTCTGGAAGAGAGGCCAATTGTTTTTGGAAGAAAACCGATAAGGCCAAAATCTGGACCTTGATTGACCCCAATCTAAGGCCTGCATCCACACCAGCCTGCAGAAAATGGAGAAAACGTCCCAACTGAAACTCTTCCGTAGGAGCCTTCTTGGATTCACACCAAGACACATATTTTTTCCAATTACGGTGGTAATGTTTAGACGTTACTCCCTTCCTGGCCTGAATAAGCGTGGGGGTGACTTCCGTGGGAATACCCTTTCGGGCTAGGATCCGGCGCTCAACAGCCATGCCATCAAACGTAGCCACGGTAAGTCTTGATACACGTACGGCCCCTGCTGCAGCAGGTCCTCGCGAGGAGGAAGAGGCCGAGGATCTTCTATGAGCAACTCCTGAAGATCTGGGTGCCAAGCCCTCCTTGGCCAGTCTGGGGCAATGAAGATTGCTCGAACTCTTGTTCTTCTTATTATCCTGAGAACTTTTAGGATCAGCGGAAGTGGAGGGAAGACATACACCGACCGGAATACCCACTGGGCCACCAGTGCATCCACTGCTATTGCTTGAGGGTCTCTCGACCTGGAACAATATCTCTGAAGCTTCTTGTTGAGACGAGATGCCATCATGTCTACTTGAGGAACTCCCCAGAGACTTGTCACCTCTGCGAAGACTTCTTGGTGGAGGCCCCACTCTCCTGGATGGAGATCGTGTCTGCTGAGGAAGTCTGCTTCCCAGTTGTCTACTCCCGGAATGAAAATTGCAGACAGAGCCTTTACATGTCTTTCTGCCCAGAGAAGGATCTTTGTCACCTCTGCCATTGCCGCTCTGCTTTTCGTTCTGCCCTGCCTGTTTATGTACGCGACTGCTGTTACAATGTCTGACTGGATCTGCACGGGATGATCTTGAAGTAGATGTACCGCTTGTCGAAGGCCGTTGTAAATGGCTCTCAATTCCAGCACGTTTATGTGAAGGCAGGCCTCCTGACTTGCCCATTTTTCTTGGAAACTTTCCCCCTGAGTGACAGCTCCCCAGCCTCGGAGACTTGCATCCTTGGTTACCAGGAGCCAGTCCTGAATCCCGAAACTGCGTCCCTCTAGTAGGTGAGAACTGTGTAGCCACCACAGGAACGAAATCCTGGCTTTGGAGGACAGGATTATCTTTCGGTGCATGTGTAGGTGGGAACCCGACCACTTGTCCAACAGGTCCCACTGAAATACTCTGGCATGGAACCTGCCAAACTGTATGGCCTCGTAGGCCGCCACCATTTTCCCCAACAACCGAATGCACTGATGGATCGACACACTTGTTGGCTTTAATATCTGTTTCTCCATACTTCTGTGTCCAGAATCATCCCTAAAAAAGACAATCTTGTCGTCGGTTCCAACTGTGACTTTGGAAAATTTATGATCCAACTGTGTTTTTGGAGTATGGACAGGGAGAGTGTGATGTTCTGTAGCAACTGCTCCCTGGATCTCGCTTTTATCAGGAGATCGTCCAGATAGGGAATTATATTGACTCCTTTTTGACCATCATCTCCGCCATCACCTTGGTGAACACCCTCGGCGCCGTGGAGAGACCGAAAGGCAACATCTGGAATTGGTAATGGCAATCCTGAACCGCAAATCTCAGATAAGCCTGGTGAGGAGGATAAATGGGAACATGCAGGTAAGCATCCTTTATGTCTACTGACACCATATAGTCCCCCTCCTCCAGACTGGAAATCACTGCCCTCAGTGATTCCATCTTGAACTTGAACCGTTTCAAGTAGAGATTCAGATTTTTTAGGTTTAGGATCGGTCTGACCGAGCTGACCCAGCCGTCCGGCTTCGGAACTACAAAGAGGCTTGAATAGAAACCCTCCCCTTGTTGTGACAAAGGTACCAGGACTATGACCTGATCCTGACATAATTTTTGAATTGCCGCTGTTACCGCCTCTCTTTCTGGAAGAGAAGCTGGCAAGGTCGATTTGAAAAATCGGCATGGGAGAACATCTTGAAACTCCAGCTTGTACCCCTGGGACACCATTTGTAACTCCCAGGGGTCCAGCCCAGATTGAATCCAACCCTGGCTGAACAGTTTGAGACGTGCACCCACCCGAGCGGACTCCCGCAAGGGAGCCCCAGCGTCATGCTGTAGATTTGGCAGAAGTAGGGGTTGACTTCTGTTCCTGGGATCCTGAAGCTGCTGTGGACTTCTTTTTTATCTTTCCCCTTCCCCTACCAGCAAAGAAGGGGGAACCTTTCACCTTTTTGTATTTATTGGGACGAAAGGACTGCATGTGGGAGTGATGTCTTTTTTGCCGGTGCAGGAGCAGAAGGCAAAAAAGTCGACTTACCTGCGATAGCCGCCGAGACTAACGCATCCAGTCCATCACCAAATAAGGCCTCACCTTTATATGGGAGAGCCTCCATATTCTTTTTGGAATCTGCATCCGCGTTCCACTGGCGAATCCACAACGCCCGCCGAGCTGATACTGCCATCACTTCTAGCATGTATGCGGCAGCGTCTTTGATATTCCCTAACTTAAGGAGTATCTCATCTTTATCAATCGTATCAATTTCTGATGACAAGCTGTCTGACCATTTTTCAATAGCGCGACTCACCCATGCGCAAGCAATTGTGGGCCTGAGCAGCGTACCATTGGCCACATAAATGGATTTTAACGTAGTCTCCATTTTGCGGTCTGCCGGCTCCTTTAGTGAAGCCGTCCCAGGTGCAGGGAGAATCACCTTCTTTGTCAACCTGGACAGTGCACTGTCTAACACTGGGGGGCGACTCCCATTTTTTCCTGTCCTCTGCTGGGAATTGATAAGCCATCTGAATCCTCTTGGGAACACAAAAATTATTTTCGCGATTCACCCACACCCCTTCAAAGAGAGTATTTAGCTCGTGGGAAGGAGGGAAGGTCACCTTAGATTTCTTTTCCTTATAGAAATAGGCCTTCTCCTGAGGTACAGGAGTGGCTTCCGTAACTTCCAGTACCTCCCTTATAGCCACAATCATATATTGTATATTTTTCGCCAATTTATGATCTATTTCTCTGAAGTCACTATTGTCGACACAGGAATCAATGTCCGTGTCGGTATCAGTATTTACAATATTTGCAAATGGTCTTTTATGTGACCCAGAGGGGTCGCCTGCGGATGGAAGAACAGAACCCTGAAAAATCACATCTTCCACAGACTTTCTCCAGCATTCTGCATGAGATTCAGACTTATCCAACCTCCTATTGATATGATGCATACTATCATGTATTTCTGTCAGCCATGCAGGCTCTTGGTGTGCCGGCAGCGCCACCACATTACAACTCTGTGTCCCTAAAATGGCTTCCTCAGGGGAAGAACTCCCTGCCTCAGACATGTCACACTCGTGCACTACACACACACACACACACACACACACACAGACATTCTGGGACTTATAGGGGACAGACCCACAGTAAAATCTGTCAGAAGGACACAGTGTAGGAGCAGCCAGTTCACAACCCCAGCGCCAGCATATAATGCCTGTGAACACAAAATGCCCACTGAAATGCAGCGCTTATTTTACAATACAAATACACCTGTAAAGCACCAAATTCGCTGTGCCCCCCTTCCCTGTTTTGCACCCTGATACTTGTAGTCAGAAGTGGAGGAGGACCAGCGTTGTCTCTGCAGCTGAGGAGAGAAAATGGCGCTGAGCAGTGTGATGGCTGACTGAGGAGGAAGCTCCACCCCCGCAATGGCGCGTCTTCTCCTCAGAGATTTTCACATAATATTTATACTGGCAGGGGTAGAGCTGTGCCTGGGCATCTTATGCCCCCTTTAAGCCAGTTTTTTAAGGTATTTTGCTACCAGGGGCGCCCCCCCGCGCCCTGCAGTGCCTGTGTGTGTGGGCAGCGCTCCCGCCAGCCGCGCTGTACCTTAGCCGTCACTCTCTTGATTGAAGATCTATCTTCTTACACTCACCTGTCTTCTGACTTCTGGCTCTGTGAGGGGGGTGACGGCGTACTGTGGGAGTGAGCATCTAGACACGGCTAGCGTTCAGTACCCTTCAGGAGCTAATGGAGTCCTGTTAGTCAGAAGCAGAGCCATGAAACTCTTTAGGAAGTTGGTTCCTACTTCTGCCCCCTCAGTCCTATGAAGCAGGGAGACTATTGCCAGCAGTTCTCCCTGAAAATAAAAAATCTAACATAAGTCTTTTCAGAGAAACTCAGTAGGGCTCCCCTGCAGTGCATCCAGTCTGCCTGGGCACATTTCTAAAACCGAGGTCTGGAGGAGGGGCATAGAGGGAGGAGCCAGTTCACACGCCAGTTCACACCCTTGAAAAGTCCTGCGGAACCGTCTATACTAGAGATGTGCACCGGAAATTTTTCGGGTTTTGTGTTTTGGTTTTGGGTTCGGTTCCGTGGCCGTGTTTTGGGTTCGAACGCGTTTTGGCAAAACCTCACCGAATTCTTTTTGTCGGATTCGGGTGTGTTTTGGATTCGGGTGTTTTTTTCAAAAAACCCTAAAAAACAGCTTAAATCATAGAATTTGGGGGTCATTTTGATCCCAAAGTATTATTAACCTCAATAACCATAATTTCCACTCATTTTCAGTCTATTCTGAACACCTCACACCTCACAATATTATTTTTAGTCCTAAAATTTGCACCGAGGTCGCTGGATGACTAAGCTCAGCGACCCAAGTGGCCGACACAAACACCTGGCCCATCTAGGAGTGGCACTGCAGTGTCACGCAGGATGGCCCTTCCAAAAAACACTCCCCAAACAGCACATGACGCAAAGAAAAAAAGAGGTGCAATGAGGTAGCTGTGTGACTAAGATAAGTGACCCTAGTGGCCGACACAAACACCTGGCCCATCTAGGAGTGGCACTGCAGTGTCACGCAGGATGGCCCTTCCAAAAAACACTCCCCAAACAGCACATGACGCAAAGAAAAAAAGAGGCGCAATGAGGTAGCTGTGTGAGTAAGCTAAGCGACCCTAGTGGCCGACACAAACACCTGGCCCATCTAGGAGTGGCACTGCAGTGTCAGGCCGGATGGCCCTTCCAAAAAATACTCCCCAAACAGCACATGACGCAAAGAAGAAAAAAAAGAGGCGCAATGAGGTAGCTGTGTGACTAAGATAAGCGACCCTAGTGGCCGACACAAACACCTGGCCCATCTAGGAGTGGCACTGCAGTGTCACGCAGGATGGCCCTTCCAAAAAACACTCCCCAAACAGCACATGATGCAAAGAAAAATGAAAGAAAAAAGAGGTGCAAGATGGAATTGTCCTTGGGCCCTCCCACCCACCCTTATGTTGTATAAACAGGACATGCACACTTTAACCAACCCATCATTTCAGTGACAGGGTCTGCCATACGACTGTGACTGAAATGACGGGTTGGTTTGGACCCCCACCAAAAAAGAAGCAATTAATCTCTCCTTGCACAAACTGGCTCTACAGAGGCAAGATGTCCACCTCATCATCATCCTCCGATTCATCACCGTGTACATCCCCCTCCTCACAGATTATCAATTCGTCCCCACTGGAATCCACCATCACAGCTCCCTGTGTACTTTGTGGAGGCAATTGCTGCTGGTGAATGTCTCCATGGAGGAATTGATTATAATTCATTTTAATGAACATCATCTTCTCCACATTTTCTGGAAGTAACCTCGTACGCCGATTGCTGACAAGGTGAGCGGCGGCACTAAACACTCTTTCGGAGTACACATTTGTGGGAGGGCAACTTAGGTAGAATAAAGCCAGTTTGTGCAAGGGCCTCCAAATTGCCTCTTTTTCCTGCCAGTATACGTACGGACTGTCTGACGTGCCTACTTGGATGCGGTCACTCATATAATCCTCCACCATTCTTTCAATGGTGAGAGAATCCTATGCAGTGACAGTAGACGACATGTCCGTAATCGTTGGCAGGTCCTTCAGTCCGGACCAGATGTCAGCATCAGCAGTCGCTCCAGACTGCCCTGCATCACCGCCAGCGAGTGGGCTCGGAATTCTGAGCCTTTTCCTCGCACCCCCAGTTGCGGGAGAATGTGAAGGAGGAGATGTTGACAGGTCGCGTTCCGCTTGACTTGACAATTTTCTCACCAGCAGTTCTTTGAACCCCTGCAGACTTGTGTCTGCCGGAAAGAGAGATACAACGTAGGTTTTAAATCTAGGATCGAGCACGGTGGCCAAAATGTAGTGCTCTGATTTCAACAGATTGACCACCCGTGAATCCTTGTTAAGCGAATTAAGGGCTCCATCCACAAGTCCCACATGCCTAGCGGAATCGCTCAGTGTTAGCTCCTCCTTCAATGTCTCCAGCTTCTTCTGCAAAAGCCTGATGAGGGGAATGACCTGACTCAGGCTGGCAGTGTCTGAACTGACTTCACGTGTGGCAAGTTCAAAAGGTTGCAGAACCTTGCACAACGTTGAAATCATTCTCCACTGCGCTTGAGACAGGTGCATTCCACCTCCTATATCGTGGTCAGTTGTATAGGCTTGAATGGCCTTTTGCTGCTCCTCCAACCTCTGAAGCATATAGAGGGTTGAATTCCACCTCGTTACCACTTCTTGCTTCAGATGATGGCAGGGCAGGTTCAGGCGTTTTTGGTGTTGCTCCCGTCTTCTGTACGTGGTGCCTGTACGCCGAAAGTGTCCCGCAATTCTTCTGGCCACCGACAGCATCTCTTGCACGCCCCTCTCGTTTTTTAAATAATTCTGCACCACCAAATTCAAGGTATGTGCAAAACATGGGACATGCTGGAATTTGCCCATATTTAATGCACACACAATATTGCTGGCGTTGTCCGATGCCACAAATCCACAGGAGAGTCCAATTGGGGTAAGCCATTCTGCGATGATCTTCCTCAGTTGCCGTAAGAGGTTTTCAGCTGTGTGCGTATTCTGGAAAGCGGTGATACAAAGCGTAGCCTGCCTAGGAAAGAGTTGGCGTTTGCGAGATGCTGCTACTGGTGCCGCCGCTGCTGTTCTTGCGGCGGGAGTCAATACATCTACCCAGTGGGCTGTCACAGTCATATAGTCCTGAGTCTGCCCTGCTCCACTTGTCCACATGTCCGTGGTTAAGTGGACATTGGGTACAACTGCATTTTTTAGGACACTGGTGAGTCTTTTTCTGAGGTCTGTGTACATTTTCGGTATCGCCTGCCTAGAGAAATGGAACCTAGATGGTATTTGGTACCGGGGACACAGTACCTCAATCAAGTCTATAGTTGGCTCTGCAGTAATGATGGATACCGGAACCACGTTTCTCACCGCCCAGGATGCCAAGGCCTCAGTTATCCGTTTTGCAGCAGGATGACTGCTGTGATATTTCATCTTCCTCGCAAAGGACTGTTGGACAGTCAATTGCTTGGTGGAAGTAGTAAAAGTCGTCTTACGACTTCCCCTCTGGGATGACCATCGACTCCCAGCAGCAACAACAGCAGCGCCAGCAGCAGTAGGCGTTACACGCAAGGATGCATCGGAGGAATCCCAGGCAGGAGAGGACTCGTCAGAATTGCCAGTGACATGGCCTGCAGGACTATTGGCATTCCTGGGGAAGGAGGAAATTGACACTGAGGGAGTTGGTGGGGTGGTTTGCGTGAGCTTGGTTACAAGAGGAAGGGATTTACTGGTCAGTGGACTGCTTCCGCTGTCGCCCAAAGTTTTTGAACTTGTCACTGACTTATGATGAATGCGCTGCAGGTGACGTATAAGGGAGGATGTTCCGAGGTGGTTAACGTCCTTACCCCTACTTATTACAGCTTGACAAAGGCAACACACGGCTTGCACCTGTTGTCCGCATTTCTGTTGAAATACTTCCACACCGAAGAGCTGATTTTTTTGGTATTTTCACCAGGCATGTCAATGGCCATATTCCTCCCACGGACAACAGGTGTCTCCCCGGGTGCCTGACTTAAACAAACCACCTCACCATCAGAATCCTCCTTGTCAATTTCCTCCCCAGCGCCAGCAACACCCATATCCTCCTCACCCTGGTGTACTTCAACACTGACATCTTCAATCTGACTATCTGGAACTGGACTGCGGGTGCTCCTTCCAGCACTTGCAGGGGGCGTGCAAATGGTGGAAGGCGCATGCTCTTCACGTCCAGTGTTGGGAAGGTCAGGCATCGCAACCGACACAATTGGACTCTCCTTGTGGATTTGTGATTTCGAAGAACGCACAGTTCTTTGCTGTGCTTTTGCCAGCTTAAGTCTTTTCATTTTTCTAGCGAGAGGCTGAGTGCTTCCATCCTCATGTGAAGCTGAACCACTAGCCATGAACATAGGCCAGGGCCTCAGCCGTTCCTTGCCACTCCGTGTGGTAAATGGCATATTGGCAAGTTTACGCTTCTCCTCCGACGATTTTATTTTAGATTTTTGAGTCTTTTTTTTACTGATATTTTGTGTTTTGGATTTTACATGCTCTGTACTATGACATTGGGCATCGGCCTTGGCAGACGACGTTGATGGAATTTCATCGTCTCGGCCATGACTAGTGGCAGCAGCTTCAGCACGAGGTGGAAGTGGATCTTGATCTTTCCCTATTTTTGGAACCTCAACATTTTTGTTCTCCATATTTTAATAGGCACAACTAAAAGGCACCTCAGGTAAACAATGGAGATGGATGGATACTAGTATACTTATGGATGACGAGTGACTGACGACACAGAGGTAGCTACAGCCGTGGACTACCGTACTGCGTCTGCTAGTATAGAGATGATAATGATATAAAAAATATATATATATCACTACTGCAGGTATATATAATATAATGACGGACCTGCTGGACACTGTCAGCAGACTCCTAAACTACTAGTATGAAGAAGATAGAAAAAAAAACCCCACCACAGGTAGGTATACAATTATGGACGAGCACTGACGACACAGAGGTAGCTACAGCCGTGGACTACCGTACTGCGTCTGCTAGTATAGAGATGATAATGATATAAAAAATATATATATATCACTACTGCAGGTATATATAATATAATGACGGACCTGCTGGACACTGTCAGCAGACTCCTAAACTACTAGTATGAAGAAGATAGAAAAAAAAAAACCCACCACAGGTAGGTATACAATTATGGACGAGCACTGACGACACAGAGGTAGCTACAGCCGTGGAATACCGTACTGCGTCTGCTAGTATAGAGATGATAATGATATAAAAAATATATATATATCACTACTGCAGGTATATATAATATAATGACGGACCTGCTGGACACTGTCAGCAGACTCCTAAACTACTAGTATGAAGAAGATAGAAAAAAAAACCCACCACAGGTAGGTATACAATTATGGACGAGCACTGACGACACAGAGGTAGCTACAGCCGTGGACTACCGTACTGCGTCTGCTAGTATAGAGATGATAATGATATAAAAAATATATATATATCACTACTGCAGGTATATATAATATAATGACGGACCTGCTGGACACTGTCAGCAGACTCCTAAACTACTAGTATGAAGAAGATAGAAAAAAAAAACCCACCACAGGTAGGTATACAATTATGGACGAGCACTGACGACACAGAGGTAGCTACAGCCGCGGACTACCGTACTGCGTCTGCTAGTATAGAGATGATAATGATATAAAAAATATATATATATCACTACTGCAGGTATATATAATATAATGACGGACCTGCTGGACACTGTCAGCAGACTCCTAAACTACTAGTATGAAGAAGATAGAAAAAAAACCCCACCACAGGTAGGTATACAATTATGGACGAGCACTGACGACACAGAGGTAGCTACAGCCGTGGACTACCGTACTGCGTCTGCTAGTATAGAGATGATAATGATATAAAAAATATATATATATCACTACTGCAGGTATATATAATATAATGACGGACCTGCTGGACACTGTCAGCAGACTCCTAAACTACTAGTATGAAGAAGATAGAGAAAAAAAAACCACCACAGGTAGGTATACAATTATGGACGAGCACTGACGACACAGAGGTAGCTACAGCCGTGGACTACCGTACTGCGTCTGCTAGTATAGAGATGATAATGATATAAAAAATATATATATATATCACTACTGCAGGTATATATAATATAATGATGGACCTGCTGGACACTGTCAGCAGACTCCTAAACTACTAGTATGAAGAAGATAGAAAAAAAAAACCCACCACAGGTAGGTATACAATTATGGACGAGCACTGACGACACAGAGGTAGCTACAGCGGTGGACTACCGTACTGCGTCTGCTAGTATAGAGATGATAATGATATAAAAAATATATATATATATCACTACTGCAGGTATATATAATATAATGACGGACATGCTGGACACTGTCAGCAGACTCCTAAATTACTAGTATGAAGAAGATAGAAAAAAAACCCAACCACAGGTAGGTATACAATTATGGACGAGCACTGACGACACAGAGGTAGCTACAGCGGTGGACTACCGTACTGCGTCTGCTAGTATAGAGATGATAATGATATAAAAAATATATATATATATCACTACTGCAGGTATATATAATATAATGATGGACATGCTGGACACTGTCAGCAGACTCCTAAATTACTAGTATGAAGAAGATAGAAAAAAAACCCCACCACAGGTAGGTATACAATTATGGACGAGCACTGACGACACAGAGGTAGCTACAGCCGTGGACTACCGTACTGCGTCTGCTAGTATAGAGATGATAATGATATAAAAAATATATATATATCACTACTGCAGGTATATATAATATAATGACGGACCTGCTGGGCACTGTCAGCAGACTCCTAAACTACTAGTATGAAGAAGATAGAAAAAAAAAACCCCACCACAGGTAGGTATACAATTATGGACGAGCACTGACGACACAGAGGTAGCCACAGTCGTGGACTACCGTACTGCGTCTGCTAATATAGAGATGATAAAGATGATAGAGATGAACAAAAAAAATATAACACTACTGCAGGTAAATATTTATATAATATAATGAGTGACGGACCTGCTGGACACTGTCAGCAGAATGCGTTTAGAGAATAAAAAAAAAAAACACCACAGGAGTGTTTAACTTTTTCAGGCAGACAATATACTGGTGGTCACTGGTCAGTCACACTGGCAGCAAAAGTGTGCACTGTACTCCTGCTATAACTGCACCCCAGTCTCCCCCACAATTCAGCTGTGTGAGCAGTGAGCACTCAGCACAGTCAGATATACATATAGATGATATTATCATGCAGCACACTGAGGCTGAGCACATATATGGTATGTGACTGTGTATCGTTTTTTTTCAGGCAGAGAACGGATTATACATAAAACTGGTGGTGGTCAGTCACTAGTAACTATCAGCAAAACTCTGCACTCTGAGTACTCCTAATGCTCCCCAAAATTACTAAGTAATCAACTCAAGTGTCTCTATCTATTCTAACGGAGAGGACGCCAGCCGCGTCCTCTCCCTATCAATCTCAATGCACGTGTGAAAATGGCGGCGACGCGCGGCTCCTTATATAGAATCCGAGTCTCGCGATAGAATACGAGCCTCGCGAGAATCCGACAGCGGGATGATGACGTTCGGGCGCGCTCGGGTTAGCCGAGCAAGGCGGGAAGATCCGAGTCTGCCTCGGACTCGTGTAAAAAGGCTGAAGTTCGGGGGGGTTCGGATTCCGAGGAACCGAACCCGCTCATCTCTAGTCTATACCCCATGGTCATGAAGTGGACCCCAGCATCCTCTAGGACGTATGAGAAATATCCCATTTCGAGTGAACCGGTATTTCAACCCTGGTAACAACCCGGTTTGAACACAGTTTCAACCGTGGTCGCTGTGCAGTGTGAATGTGTTGCTGGGTCAATGCAACCCGTTTCCCATTCACACTGTATGGATGATCTCCAAGCGCTGCTTCTAAGCGCATCACCGCTGATGTCACCAACCTGGCAATGATCCAGGCTGGGACACCAGTGTAAAAGTACCTGTGTACGGCGTCCAGGTGCGTACTGCCATGTGCTGTCTGAAAGGGGTATTAGTAGTATTCAAGGTAAGAAAGGCTGCGAGAGGTACTGAATGTGTGGTTTGAAGGAGAGGGAGGAATCAAGGATAACTCCAAGACAGCGCATTTGAATGTGTACCAGTAGCAATGGAGAGGAGTCTCCAGGCAGTAGCGGCTCTTGCCACGGGCAAGCAGGACTTTTGCCCGGGGCGCTGCCACCGTGGCAAAAGCCACTACTAACTAGGATGGCGGCGGCGGCGGGTTTGAAAAGGTCCTCTCCACGAAGGGAATCTAGATGTGCAGTGAGGTAGCGTCTAGTTTCCCTTTGCGGAGAGGACCTTTCTGTGCAGCGCGATGGGAGAGACGTCACGACGTCTCTCCCATAGATCAGAGGAGCGGCGCCGGCGGCGGAGACAGTGCAGTGGTCGGGAACAGGAACAGAGCTGGTAAGTATTTTTTATACAATTAATGGAGGCACAGCTGCAGGGGGCACAACTATTGGGGCCACAACTAATGGGGGCACAGCTGCAGGGGGCACAACTAATGGGGGCACAGCTGCAGGGGGGCACAACTAATGGGGGCACAGCTGTAGGGGCACAGCTGCAGGGGGCACACTAAGGGGGGCACAACTACTGGGGCCACAACTAATGGGGGCACAGCTGCAGGGGGCACACTAAGGGGGCCACTACTAATGGGGGCACAGCCACAGGGGGCACAACTACTGGGGCCACAACTAAGGGGGGCACAACTACTGGGGCCACAACTAATGGGGGCACAGCTGCAGGGGGCACAACTACTGGGGCCACAACTAATGGGGGCACAGCTGCAGGGGGCACACTAAGGGGGGCACAACTACTGGGGCCACTACTAATGGGGGCACAGCTGCAGGGGGGCATAACAGCTGCTGGGGGCTCAGCTGCAGGGGGCATAACAGCTACTGGGGGCACAGCTGCAGGGGACACAGCTGCAGGGGCCACAACAACTGCAGGGGGCACAATACAGCTACTGTGGGCACAGCCAAAGGAACCTTTCGCCCTGGGCGCCACAAGGTCTAGAACCGGCCCTGTCTCCAGGGTAGGTGAGTGGAGGGGTGTTGTGTTGGGGTCAGCTAAGTTCTTCCAAAACGCTAGACACACCCGTCATGATGACACACATATCCTCACACACACTGACACACTCTCCCTCACACAGACACACCTCATACACACTCTTCCTCACACATGCACTCCCTCACACACATTGACACATATCTGCAGCCAGAGCCAGATTTAGACCTCATGGGGCCCTATGCAAGATAGCGGTTTGGGGCCCTGCTCCCTAAAATTATCTTTCCTTATTCATGCCCCTTACATTATTTTTTTTGTTCTCCTTATATTGAAAGCTTTAAACATTACAGAAATGACAAACATGGTGTAATGGTTAGGATAACTGTCTCACAGCGCTGAGGTCATTGGTTCAGTTCCCACCATGGCCCTAACTATGGGGGCTGCAACTGTATCCTCCTCAGACAGTGGAGAACGGTGGTGCTGTGGCTTTGCTCGCTGCTGCTCCTCTATATATGCACATTACATTATGACATCACGTCGCCGCTTACAAACAGACCAACCCAAACACTACCCATTACCAACTGCTGCAACATCTGGAATTCTGCTAACATCACCAGATATTCCAGCCCCCAATAACAATGCTGAATTTATTCTATTTACTGCCAACCCATTACGCATTGCTGTATACTGTATATTATTTAACCATTGTACTACTATTGTTTCAATAAATTACACTGCTGATTTCAAATTACCTTTGGTCTTCCTTGTAATAACTACCAGGGACACACACTTTGTTATCACCACACTCAGAACTTTTCCTCTCACCATCACATTAAGGTTAGCGCGTGGGTCACTATTATTATAGGAAGTTGGTTACCTCCGACCCCAGGTGATCCCAAGTACAAGGACCACTGCTCTTCTAACACAAGTGCCCGTGACCCCACATCGAGCATTACCAGCACACTGTGCCATCACTAACATTACCCTATCGGCGCACACTGCATCACTATCACTGACATTACCCTATCAGCATGCACTGCATCACTATCACTGACATTACCCTATCTGCGCACACTGCATCACTATCATTGACATTACCCTATCAGCACGCACTGCATCACTATCATTGACATTACCCTATTGGCGCACGCTGCATCACTATCACTGACATTACCCTATTGGCGCACACTGCATCATTACCATTGACATTACCCTATTGGCACGCACTGCATCACTGTCACTGACATTACCCTATCGGCGCGCACTGCATTGCCATCACTGACATTACCCTATCGGAGCGCACTACATCGCTATCACCGACATTACTCTATCGGAACACACTGCATCACTACCACTGACATTACCCTATTGGCGCGCACTGCATCACTATCACTGACATTACTCTATTGGGACACACTGCATGTGAGCACACACTGCACCACTATCACTGACAGTCCACTATCAGCACACACTGTATAACTATAGGCTATACCCCAAATCAGCACACAATGCATAACTATCGCCTATATCACCCACAGCAGTCGGATTTTGCTGCGTAAAGCAACAAAACCCAACTAGACTAATTGGCACAACACATTTGAATTCCGCCCACTGAATCTGAGCCAGACACATCTGCTGCTGAGGGTTGCCCAGGTTGGTGCTCCACGATGCACAGGTACTGTAGAAAGCGAAAATAGGATTTTAATTACCTACCAGTAAATCCTTTTCTCGTAGTCCGTAGAAGATGCTGGTGTCCAATTTAGTACCATGGGGTATAGATGGGTCCACTGGGAGCCACTGGCATTTTAAGAGTTTAATAGTGTGGGCTGGCCCCTCCCTCTATGCCCCTCCTTCCAGACTCAGTCTAGAAACTGTGCCCGAGGAGCCGGACATACTTCGAGAGAAGCAAATACACAGATAGTGGTGCGATTCACACCAGCTCACACAGAACAAAAGAAAAGCCAAGTTAACCAACTTGAAATGATTCAGCAACGACTGAACCAACAATACTCAAACAAGTAACAATACAGGAATACGAAGCACTGGGCGGGCGCCCAGCATCCTCTATGGACTACGAGAAAAGGATTTACCAGTAGGTAATTAAAATCCTATTTTCTCTTACGTCCTAGAGGATGCTGGGGTCCAATTTAGTACCATGGGGATGTACCAAAGCTCCCAGTATGGGAGAGAGAGTGCTGAGGTTCCTGCAGAACTGACAGACCAAACTTGAGGTACTCAGAGGCCAAAGTATCAAACTTGTAGAACTTAGCAAATGTGTTTGACCCTGACCAAGTAGCCACTCAGCAATGCTGAAGAGCCGAGACACCCCGGGCAGCCGCCCAGGAAGAACCCACTTTACAGGTAGAGTGGGCCTGAACAGATTTTGAAATCTGCAATCTTGCCGTAGAATAAGCATGCTGGATAGAAAGTATGATCCAGTGAGAAATGGTCTGCTTAGAAGCAGGACACCCAATCTTGTTGGGATCGTAAAGGACAAAGAGTGCGTCCGACTTCCTGTGACGAGCAGTTCGTTTCACATACATTTTCAAAGCCCGTACAACATCCAAGGACTTTGAGGTAATCGAAGTGTCAGTAGCCACTGGCACCACAATAGGCTGGTTAATATGAAAAGCCGATACAACCTTTGGAAGAAACTGCTGACGCGTTCTGGGCTCAGCTCTATCCTCATGGAAAATCAAGTAGGGGCTCTTGTGCGACAATGCCCCCAAATTCTGACACACGTCGTGCAGATGCCAATGCCAACAGAGTGACCACCTTCCAAGTAAGAAACTTCAAGTCTATCTCATGTAAAGGTTCGAACCAATCCGATTGCAGTAACTGCAGCACCACATTAAGATCCCAAGGTGAGGTAGGAGGCACAAAGGGTGGTTGGATGTGCAGAACTCCTTTCAAGAATGTCTGAACCTCAGGGAGAGCAGCCAATTGTTTCTGGAAGAAAATAGACAAGGCCGAAATCTGGACCTTTATGGAGCCCAAGCGAAGGCCCACATACACACCTGCTTGCAGAAAGAGGAGAAACCGTCCTAGTTGAAACTCCACCATTGGAAACTTCTTGGATTCACACCAAGATACGTATTTCTTTCAAATCCGATGTCAATGCTTAGACGTTACCCCCTTCCTAGCTTGGATCAGAGTAGGAATGACCTTGTTCGGAATGACCTTCCAAGCTAAGATTTGGCGTTCAACCTCCATGCCGTCAAATGTAGCCATGGTAAGTCTCGATAGGCGAACGGCCCCTGTTGTAGAAGGTCCTGGCGAAGAGGAAGAGGCCTCGGGTCCTCCAGCAGTAATTCCAGAAGATTCGCGTACAAGCCCGTCTTGGCCAGTCCGGAGCAAGGAGGTTTGCCTGAACTCTTGTTCTTTTTATCACTCTGAGAATCCTTGGGATGTGTGGAAGTAGAGGGGGACACATACACTGACTGGAACACCCACGGAGTTACCAGGGTGTCTACCGTCACTGCTTGTGGGTCTCTTGACCTGGATCAGTACCTCCGAAGCTTCTTGTTGAGGCGAGAGGCCATCATGTCTATGTGAGGTACACCCCACCAGCTTGTTACCATTGCGAACACCTCCAGATGGAGGCCCCATTCTCCTGGATGGAGATCACGTGTCTGCTGAGGAAGTCTGCTTCCCAGTTGTCCACTCCCAGAATGAAGACCACCGACAGCGCCAGCGTGTGCCTTTCTGCCCAAAGGAAGTTCTCGTTACCTCTGATATTGCAGCTCTGCTCTTCGTTCCGCCCTGCCTGTTTATGTAGGACACCACTGTGACATTGTCCGACTGGACCTGAAAGGCACGATCTTGCAGAAGATGTGCCGCTTGTAGAAGGCCGTTGTACGTTGTATATGGCCCTTAGTTCCAGAACGTTTATTGGAAGGAGAGATTCCTGACTTGACCACCTTCCTTGGAAGTTTCCCCCCCTGGTGACTGCTCCCCAACCTCTGAGATTTGCATCCGTGGTTAGAAGAATCCAGTTCTGAATCCCAAACCTGCGGCCCTCGAGCAGGTGAGAAGTTTGCAGCCACCATAGGAGTGAAATCCTGGCTTTCGGTGACAGGCGTATCCTTTGGTGCATGTGAAGCTGTGATCCCGACCACTTGTCCAGGAGATCCAGCTGGAAGAACCGTGCATGGAATCTTCCGTACTGTAGAGCCTCGTAGGAGGCCACCATCTTTCCCAGAAGGCGAATGCACTGATGAATCGATACCCGGACTGGCTTCAGGACATCCCGGACCATTGACTGGATCACCAACTCTTTCTCCACTGGCAGAAACACCCTCTGCACTTCAGTGTCGAGTATCATCCCTAGGAAGGGCAGTCTTCTTGTCAGCTCCAAATGTGACTTTGGAAGGTTTAGGATCCACCCATGATCCCGGAGTAGTTGAGTTGAGAGAGCAATACTCTGCAACAGCTTCTCCCTGGAAGATGCCTGTATCAGCAGATCAACCAGATATAAAATTATGTTCACTCCCTGTTTGCAGAGAAGAAGCATCATCTCCACCATGACCTTGGAGATGTTATGATTCCAGCACTCTGGTCTGAGGAGATCTTTTGCGAGGACCGGAGCACTGGAACGAAATGCTGGGGAAGGGAGCGGGAATGGAAAATAGCCCCTGGCGCCCTAACTCCGTTGTCTCGCCCGTGCTGTCAGAAATCCCCTGCGAGACTATGGTTGCTTGAGCCCATGGCAGCCGCGTTTGAAGGGCGGATTATGTCTGCCCAACTCCGATGCCCCCTCAGGTCTTAATGGGAGACAAAGGGAAATCCGAGACAGGGTGATAACAAGGGGCCCTCTGACTAAACAACCAGGCCAGGGGCTACAAGAAACTAAAACTAGAATAAGTGCGGAAAAACCGCAAGGGAAAAGGACAACCAAAATATCCACTTGTCCACTCTCCTACCCGGCACCGCCGAGTTCCGGAGAGGACTTGTGGAAGCGGAACCCTCCGCAAATGCTCCGAAACAGAATATAAAGAAAAAGCAGCTGAGCCGCCCGTGGCGTCCCCGTTGCTAGGGTCCGTGCGGCTCAGCGCGCCCGGCGTCTAGCGTTGCTAGGAAGCCGGCGGCTGAACGCGCACGGCGTCCCTAGTTGCTAGGCGCCGGGCCGCACGGACATTGCGGACCTCGGCGCCTAACAGTACCCCCCCCTTGAGGAGGGGTCAAGGAACCCCTAAAGCCAGGTTTCTGAGGAAATTCCCAAAAAAATGCCCTCTTGAGCCTAGGGGCATGAAGATCCTTATCTAGGACCCAAGACCTTTCCTCCGGACCATAGCCTTTCCAGTGAACTAAAAAATAAAGCCGACCCCGGGACAATTTGGAATCAAGAACTTTCTCTACCAAGAACTCCTGTTGTCCCTGTACATCCACTGGAGATCTACCCTGAGAGATCCTCCGAGAAAATCTACTGGAAGAAACGTATTGTTTCAACAGGGAACAGTGAAACGTATTTCCAATCTTGAGAGATCTTGGTAAACGTAGCCGAAAGGCAACTGGGTTGACTCTTTTAATAATAAGAAATGGTCCAATAAATTTGGGTCCCAGTCTAGCCGAGGATTGTCGAAGCCTGATGTTGCGAGTTGACAGCCACACCTTATCTCCCACCTTAAAAGTGCAAGGACGTCGGAGCCTGTCAGAAAATTTCTTCTCTCGAAAGGCCGCTTTTCTGAGAGCAAGGTGCACTTTTTTCCAAATTGCTCTGAGATGGGAGGTTAAAGACAGCGAGGAGATTGGAGAATGATGAAAAAAAGAATTAGCTCTGGGGTGAAAACCAAAAACTGAAAAGAAAGGAGACTCTTTAGTGGAGGAATGACAAGAATTATTGTAAGCAAATTCAGCCAAAGGAAGAAACTCGGACCAATCATTCTGGAGTTTGTCTGAATACAAGCGCAGATATTGTTTCAATGACTGGTTAACTCGTTCGGTTTGCCCGTTGGATTGTGGGTGGTAACCGGATGTTAATGACAGTTTCATTTTTAATGAAGCACAAAAACATTTCCAGAATTGTGCGACGAATTGTGGACCCCGATCAGAAACAATATCAGTGGGCAACCCATGAAGCCTGAACACATGGCGGAGGAACAAAACTGCCAACCCTTGAGCAGAAGGCAATCGGGGAAGAGCAATAAAATGAGCCATTTTACTAAAACGGTCCACTACCACCCATATGACTCGGAATCCGGCTGAAAGGGGAAGGTCAACCACAAAATCCATGGAAATATGAGACCATGGCCTGAGAGGAACACTTAAGGGCATGAGTTGCCCTATAGGCAAGGAACGGGGAACCTTATGCTGTGCACAAACCTGACATGAATAAACAAATTCCCTAACGTCTTTAGAAATACTAGGCCACCATACTGAGCGAGAGACTAACTCCAATGTTTTAGTGATTCCCGGATGCCCTGAAACTTTGTTGTCATGGAATTCAGTTAAAACAGTAGCTCTCAAAAATTCAGGAACGTAAAGACGACCAGCAGGAGTAAATCTAGGAGCTTGATGTTGAAGTTGGTTTAACTGGGTAAATAAATCCTGTGTGAGGCCTGCCCGGATGACCGAAGATGGAAGTATTGGGGTAACAACAGGATTGTTATTGTGAACCGGAAGAAAGCTACGTGACAGGGCATCAGCTTTAGTATTCTTGGAACCAGGCCTGAAAGTGATTATAAATTTGAAACGAGTAAAAAAATAATGCCCAACGTGCCTGCCGGGCATTAAGCCGTTTAGCTGATTCAATGTATTGCAGGTTCTTATGGTCAGTCAATACCGAAATAGTATGCTTCGCTCCTTCCAGCCAATGCCTCCACTCCTCAAAAGCCCACTTTACCGCCAGTAACTCCCGATTACCAACGTCATAATTGGATTCAGCGGAGGAGAACTTCCTGGACATAAAGGCACAAGGATGTAAGTCCAAAGACACCGGATCCTTTTGATAAAGGACAGCCCCCACTCCAACCTCTGAGGCATCAACCTCCACAACAAAGAGCAATTCCGGATTAGGATGTCTGAGGACTGGAGCTGAGACAAAGGCTTGTTTCAGAGCCCGGAAGGACAACTCAGCTTCATGCGACCAGTTGGTAGGATCCGCTCCTTTCTTTGTCAGAGCCACAATGGGAGCAACCAGGTCAGAAAAAGAATGAATGAACCTCCTATAATAATTCGCAAACCCTAAAAGCGCTGAATTGCTTTTAAATTGGTGGGTTGCGCCCAATTAAGGATGGCCTGAAGCTTCTTAGGTTCCATGGAAAATCCCTGAGGGGAAATTATGTATCCTAAAAAAGATACTTTCGTGACGTGAAATTCACACTTCTCCAGCTTGGCATATAAACGATTCTCACGTAACTTTTGAAGAACCAGACGCACCTGGGTGATATGTTGTTCCATCGATTCAGAAAAAATCAAGATGTCGTCTAAATAAACGACCACAAATTTCCCTAGGAAGTCACGGAGCACATCGTTAATGAGGTCTTGAAAAACTGCTGGAGCATTAGACAGGCCGAACGGCATCACCAGGTATTCGTAGTGACCCGACTGAGTACTGAAAGCCGTCTTCCACTCATCTCCAGATTTAATTCGGATGAGGTTGTAAGCTCCTCTCAGGTCAATTTTAGAAAAAATCACAGCAGAACGTAACTGATCAAAGAGTACAGAAATCAACGGCAAAGGATAGGTGTTTTTGACTGAGATTTTATTCAAGGCTCTAAAATCTATGCATGGTCTAAGCGAGCCATCCTTTTTCTCCACAAAGAAAAAACCAGCACTTAAAGGGGATTTTGATGGTCTAATAAAACCTTTCTGTAAGCTCTCCTGAACATAGTCATTCATAGCCGAAGTTTCTGGCCCGGACAATGCATATAATCTCCCCTTTGGCAATGCGGCACTAGGGATTAGCTCAATAGCACAATCATAAGGCCGATGGGGAGGCAGAATGTCCGCATTGCCTTTGGAGAATACATCGGCAAACTCCTGGTATTCCACAGGAATGAGTTCTGGAATAATAGCTGCTACTCTAACTGGAAACGAAATACATTCCTTAGCACAAAAAGTACCCCATTGTGAAATCTCCCCGGACCGCCAATCAATGGTGGGATTATGAAAGGCCAGCCAAGGGTGACCCAGAACAACTGGAACTGCTGGGCAATGTGTTAGATAGAACTCGATCTTTTCGGAATGTAAAGCTCCTACTGTAAGTACTACGGGAGGTGTACGGTGAGTAATAACCCCATTGGAAAGCGGACTCCCATCTAAGCCATGCATGGTGACACACCTACCCAATGGTAACTGAGGAATGCCTAAGGCCTTAGCCCAAGTTAAATCCATAAAGTTTCCTGCAGCTCCACTGTCAACAAAAGCCGACACCAAAGAACTGAGGCTGTCAAACGAAACCTTAACTGGAACTAAAAGAGAGTTATTCGAGGAGATAAGCTGCAGACCTAGGTGAACCCCCTCACAATTCACCTGGTCAAAGCGTTTCCCGACTTGTTCGGACAGTTACGAGCAAAATGTCCCTTACCACCACAGTACAAACAAAGACCGGAATTTTGCCTTCTGGTCCTTTCCTCAGGAGACAGCCGGGAGAGACCCATCTGCATGGGCTACTGGACGTCTTCTGGAATGGAATAAACACAAGGACTTGACCTTACAGATGTTCCACTTTCAGCTCTCCGCTCTCTGAGACGACGATCAATCTTAATAGAAAGCTCCATGAGTTTATCGAGAGTCTCAGGAGCGGGGTAATAGACTCTGATACTGAAAGGGAGACTCAGTTTTTGAGAAAAATTTTACTCACATAATCCAGTGTAGATCGGTCCTCTTCTGTTCTATTTGTAATCCCTGATTGGCTGAAGGAACCCTCTTAGACAGAAGTCAGGGGGGGTTCCTGGCAGTCGGGGATAGGGGTCCCATGTGAAAACATGGGGCCCCTTACAGTGCATGGTCGGGTGTCCGTTTTTTTATTTTGCAAAGTACGTGGATTACAAATAGAACAGAAGAGGACCGATCTACACTGGATTATGTGAGTAAAATTTTTCCAACAGGTACCCCATGGATTCTACATGGAGAAGAGGACCGACCCTCGTGTGAACAAGGTAAGTATGTATGTTTGGAGGTGTGGATGTATGTAATAAACTTTTACTTTCAAGGTGTGTGTCTCCTGTTTTTATTGGGGTATTTTTTTAGTAGTAGTACTACAGGTACCAGCGGGCCCGGTTTTCCTCTGCATGCTGGTACTTGTGGTTCTCCAAGTACCAGCTTGCGGGGGGAGGCTTGCTGGGACTTGTAGTACTGCTACTAAAAACAATATTCACATTTTGACAAAAAGGCTATCAACCCCCCATCCGCCGCCCTTGGATGGGGGGGACAGCCTCGGGCTTCACCCCTGGTCCTTGGGTGGCTGGAGGTGGGGGACCCCTTGATTTAAGGGGTTCCCACTCCTCCAGGGTACCCCGGCCAGGGGTGACTAGTTGGGTATGTAATGCCAGGGCCGCAGGGACCAATATAAAAGTGTCCCCCGGCTGTGGCATTATGTATCTGGCTAGTGGAGCCCGGTGATGGTTTCAGAAATACGGGGGGACCCCTACGCTTTTTGTCCCCCGTATTTGTGGAACCAGGACCAGGCGCAGAGCCCGGTGCTGGTTGATGAAATATGGGGGAACGCCTGTCACTTTTTTCCCCATATTTTTTCAACCAGGACCGTCTCAAAGAGCCCGAGGCTGGTTTTGCTTAGGAGGGGGGACCCCACGCATTTTTATTTTTTATTTTTAACAATGTTTTATTTTTTAAGAAAGGTGCACAATGAAGCTCAGCACGGATCTCACAGATCCGGCCGAGATTCATTGTGTTAAAGTCGGCAGTGTTTTACAATTCACTCCCGTAAAACACTGCCAAAAAATACGAATGACATCGACATCGGTAAATACGAAAATGCAGAATACGACAGCTTAGTAAATTAGTCGTAATAAATTCAAAAAGTTGCAAATTTACACTTTCGATGTCATTCGTGTTTGAACTTTAACCTCATTCGGAAAAATACGAATTTTAGTAAATATACCCCACAGTTTCCCCTAGAGTACCTTCAGAGCGACACAGAGTATAAGGAACCAGCCACACAGCACCCCTGTAGGCAGTTATTATGATAAAAGTCCGATGCTGACTAACTAACCTACTTAATTAGTATTATTATCACACTCCCACACTGGAGTTATGTGGAGGGCAGCGCTCCCTGTCAGCGTCTTGTTCCTATGATCTGATCTGCAGGGAGAAAATGGCTCTGGTGAGTGCTGGATCTGCTCTGAAGGGAAGCCCCACCCCCTGTAATGGCGCACAGCTTCCCGCACTTATTGTTTATACTGGCTTGAGGATTTGTGTGTGTTAACAACGGGATTAGCCCCTGTTCACTATGTGACCAGTTTAGGGTATAATGCACTGGCTCAGGTGCCCCTCAAGCGCTGTATGTGTATGCTGCTGAGCTTCCCGGACTGCAGCCTTGTCAACGCTGCGCTCCAACCCTTATGCTGCCATACCCGCCGGCGACCCGCTAACTGGGACGCCGGCGCTGTACTCACCACTCTTCTTTCTTCTGGCTCTGTTAGGGGGTGGCGGCCGTGCTGCGGGAGTGAGCAGTCGCCTCGTGGGCTTGCGATCAGCACTCTCAGGAGCTCAGTATCCTGTCAGCGGAGTAGAGAACCATTAACTTTTCAGGAAGTTGGTTCCTACTCCCCCCCCCCTAAGTCCCACGAAGCAGGGAGGCTGTTGCCAGCAGCCTTCCTGCAAAACAATAGACTCTAAATTTTAATAAAAAAAATAGGATTTTAATTACCTGGTGGTAAATCCTTTTCTCGTATTCCGTAGAGGATGCTGGGGTCCATTTTAGTACCATGGGGTATAGACGGTTCCGCAGGAGCCTCTGGCACTTTAAGACTTTTTAACAGTGTGCACTGGCCCCTCCCTCTATGCCTGTCCTCCAGACCTCAGTATAGGAACTGTGCCCGAGGAGACGG